>NW_013666971.1:196840-211585 GCF_000517525.1 Limulus polyphemus
GCAGACTCCTAGGTACCAAACGTGAATCGTACAAATGGGCCTATATGAGTTGAGATTGAGTATCAGCAGCCAGGCCTCTGTGCACAAAAAGAATCAATCTTACGTAATTGCATAACCTTTGGTGAGTTGGCCAGGTGGAACCTTTGGGAAGTTGCCCCAACTATATGTATGCCACTTTAAACTTGTATATGAAGTTATCTACATTTTAATTTGAAGATACAATAGTCTTTTCTTTCTTGCCTCCCCCCCCCCGCCTCAACTAAAGTAAACTCATGAAGCTAGAATGCTACTTAAAAATATGGTTACTATTAATACAGAAGGTTAATCAAACTTTATAAAAACGATTTGCATCTATTGATGTAGTATCCTGTAGATACAGAGGATATTCTTGGAAAGACAAAACGACATGATTAGCACCTATAAATCTGGTTCAAAAGAATTTCTGACATTCAACAATACAATGCCACCAGGGAAGATTTATGGCTGATGAATTTGTCACATCTCTTTCCGAGGAAAGATATTGCTATAGTGAGGTTTTTAACCCATATAGAGTCAAAGGACATGACACTTGGAGGAAGTGAGTCTTTAATGTCCTTTACAATAACGGTAAAACTTGAGTAAAAGAGTGTTTAAATCAGCTTCCAAACCACATCTTAAGCCAATCCAATTGAACTCCCTCATCTGTAACATCAGTGATATGGTTATGAAAGTGAACCTTTCGACCAGAAATTCCATTGTGGGGAATCTGGGCGAATTTCCGGTTACAATTTATAACATAACAAACAAAGATTAGAAATAAACGTCTGATTTCTTGAGAAAGATGGCCGAAGAGACTAGATTCATAGCAAGTTCCACAATGCAGCTCCAGTGAGGTAATAATCCTTTGGTCTACACAGTCACGGTTTTGGAAGATAACGTCCATGAACAGTGGAAGACCTGTCGAAGTTGTGTCAATAGGTGTGGACCATGACTGATCCTCAGAACTTTCACAAGAACTGGTTACAACAGAAAATGCAATATCGTGAGAATCAGAATATTCCACAGCATCAATATGCTTGATGATTGACAAGACAGAATATGACCTGGGTCGTCACTCTTATGTATGTGATTAACTTTCAATATTATGTCAAAGTATTGTCCCACCTCCTTTTACATAGGTTAATTTGCATATATAGTTTGTAAAAGCCAAATAATCTTGTAATACCTGCACGTTGTATCTTTATCTTGCATTCACCACAACAGCTCACTCTATCCCAAACCTTGTTAAGTATTCGCTATCTCCAAGTTTCATCTAAATATTCCCTTTCTCCCCCTCCCCATTTAGAACATTTACTCTCTCAAAATAACATCTAAGGACTGACTAAATCCCCTCTCAGTTCCAAATGTTCACTGTCTATAAATCCCATCAATTTATTTTTGATCCTCCCAATTAAACTATTTTTTTGCATACTTCAAATGGTATATAAATATTCAATTCATAAAAGTTTGTCTTATTTACTATCTTTCAAGTTTATTTAGACATTGTTGAAGGCTTCAATCCTCTTGATGCAATTAAGTTAAAGTATGGTGATTTTCAAGTGCAGATAGCATCTAAAATAGATCCCTTCTGGTAAGGTTACATTACAGGCTTTCTGGCGTGAAGTGCTTCTACTTCATAATTATAAAAGCATGCAAAGCACAAAATTTTAGCATTTCAGTTAAAGTAATATCTATAGTGTTGAGGGATTGGGCGTGGCCTAATGGTTAGCATACTTGGACTATGAATTCAATAAGTCTTAGTTCACGGCCTGTTGCTGCAAAAATGCTCTCCCCTTTTGGGGCCCTGGATGTGCTATAAGAGTGACGGTCCAGTCCCACTGATCAAACAAGAGTAACCTAAAAGCTTACTGGTGGGTGCTGTTGACCAGCTGCCTTCCCTTTAGTCTATCACTTCAAAATTAGGGAGGCCTATGCACTTGTGTAGCTTTGCACGAAACAAACGAAAACTGTAATGTTGGACCTTATGGGTGAAGCATGAAAAAAAAACTGGTTGCTTCACAACTGGTTACCAGTCAAACATTGGAAGTAGTGAATACATTTAAAAGATTATCAAAGGGAGTATCTCAAGAACACAGCTGTCTATTGCAGATGTAATAATCTAGCTTAGAAAGGGAAAAAAAGATTATTCATGTGGATTTAAGTCTACAAAACTCACACAAAAACCGTGTTCATAAGCTTTTCCGAAACACATAGCTGAACGAAAGACTAGCTGAAAAAATATGTACGTGCCTATGATCCCAAATGTCATTATACCATTAGAGTGGGTAAAGCATACATCTACTTAATTGTATGCAAACGTTTGGGAAATTTATTATCCTCCTACTTGTAATACAGCATTTCAAAAATGGTACAAAGTGTGTGGTGAAAGTTTTCTTTTTGATGGTTGCATTGGAACAAAAAAAGTCCAGCCATTTGCATATATAACCATGCCAGCACGTCTACAAGATATAAGTACAAACGGGAACTTGTGCTATACCATTTCCAGACATCTCCCATGGGCATATGTGCCTTTGAGTTGCTCAAATTGACTCTTGAAAGTCGTCATCCACGCATGGTTGATGGACGACATGTAAAGAAGAGATGGACAGCATATCAAACCAAATGTATCGTGTACAAGCATTCTCCAGTGGAAATTGGACCACAGCATAACAGTCCTCAGCCAGGGTTAGCATACAGAACAGCATTCATCCTTGTATCTTTACACCAGATCATAAACAAATCCCTGTATATATTATTTTCCAATTTTATTAATCCATTCCCTTCAAATTATTCGCTACTTCCCAAGTCCTTCCACTCACACCCACGTCACTACTTCCCAAGTCCTTCCACTCAGACAAAATATTGTTGAGACACCATTTACATTATCGAATTCCAAAGAAAAGTAAAACCAGGTGCTGTTCCAAGTATGTTTAGCTGGTCCAAGACAATCATACTACAGTCCATGAGAAGAACCCAGTGAGCACTGAAAAGGATAAAACACTTCAACCAGCCAGTAGTTGACACATCCGAGGAAACTATCCTAGCCCTATAAAATGTCAGTGACAGTGCCAAATACACATATTTAAATGTGGACAAAAGTTAATCATTATCATTATTTTCATTCAATAGCTACAATTATATCATTTTATTCAGCAATTTAGAACAAGGTTCTTAAACCAAATTAGGCAAGTGAATTGTAATGAGGGATCTTACATGAAACTGCTAATCTTTAGTATTGATGCAATCCCAGCATTGGGCCGCCCGGCATGGCCAGGTGGTTAGGGCGCTCGACTCGCAGTCGCGGGTTCGAATCCCCATCACACCAAACATGCTCGCCCTTTCAGCGATAATGTGACGGTCAATCCCACTATTCGTTGGTAAAAGAGTAGCCCAAGAGTTGGCAGTGGGTGGTGATGACTAGCTGCCTTCCCTCTAGTCTAAATTAGGGACGGCTAGCACAGATAGCGCTCCTGTAGCTTTGCGCAAAATTCAAAAACAAAAACAAACAAGCATTGGGCCAGCATGCTTTGCAATTCAGCACTTGGTCAGTCAATAAGCCTGTTTGAGCGGTACATGAATTTCACTTGTTTTCCTGATATTTATTTTAACAATTCCACTAAAATTAGTGAGAAATGTGAAAATTGGAATCTCAAGATGATTAAGACAGAACTTAATGCAGTAGAGTTAAAACTACTGTCAGAAAAGCCAATTTGATTGACAGGTAAACAAAATAATACGAGCGATAATACAGTGTCGGACTATTGTTACATTAAATTTAAAACAAGCATAGTTTCAATATGTTGGTACACCATAACAGTTGTTCATGAAATATGATAACATATATATAGTATCTAGACCACTAACATGCCTATTGTATCTAAGCCAGCCTGCTGAGCCCTGGTATTGGGTGAAAAGCCTAGTTGGCACTGCCTATGGTAGATGTAGTATGGTTGACATATTATACATATTCTTGTTTATTTTCACTCATGAGTTCTTAGAAATACCTTTCTCCTAAGCAAGACTTAACATTTTCCACTCAACGATAAGTGTAAATTAATTTTTATCCTAGCAACATTAACATAGGAACAGTTCTGAAATCATAGTCCTGATATAATCCTATCAATCTTTTGGCAAAGTTCAGAAGAACAATTCATCATCTCTTGTGATTTTCATATTTGAAGAACTACTAAAAGTGTTATAAAGATTGTACATCTAATCAGAATTTATGATTTTTAAATTAAGTTAAAATTGTATGTTCTTACTTTTATACCAAACCAAAACCAACAATTTGTCACTTGATACACAATGTGAAAGAATGACTAATATCAATCAATGGCTTCTCAAAATAATTATACACTCAGTAGTACTATCATACATATGCTTGAAAAATACTTGCATAATTTGTTTTTAATTTGGGTTCTGTGTTTTGCATGTAGCTGCCATGCTTACATAACTTTAAAATGTACAAAAGTTGTATGAAGATCACTATAATTAGTTTAAAAACAATAATAACTGATCGACATGAATATTTGATCAACTATGTGGGTGAGCAGTAACTTCAAGTGGTGGCAATGATTCAATAGTCTACCTAAGATATGCATTATCAAATGTTACTTACTTGTTTGAGGAGAAAACTTCCAAGTGATGAGTATGTGAAGCAAGCTTTCTTTGTTGATTCATCTCAACGGAATTCTGGAAAGAAAAGATAAAAATGCTAATAGTTTTAAAAGTGAATTTTTAAAACTTACCAAGAGAATTCATTATTTCCTAAATTTTCTTCTATTTTATTAATAATTTTCAATATTTTAGTAAATACAAAAATTACAATGTGAGAAAGAAAATAGGTAAATGTATCAAAGCCACATTTTAAGAACTTCACAATTTTTTATCCACCCCACCTAAATTTCATTATCTATTGTATTGAAAGAAATTTGTTGGTGTGAATGAAGGGGTGCTTCATAGATTTGATTTCTTCATCGATGTAGTCAGTTGAGCAAAATCTTGAAGCTGTTTCTATAAGGTTTTTTAGTATATTGATTTGTTGTTTGGATTCATGGACAGAATTCCAGGGGGTGTAGAGGCCTGTGTGACTAATTTTATGGTGAATTTTGGTTTTGAACTGTGTTGGATCTAATAATATTGATGTTAAACAAACATAGATATTTGTTATTTGTGTGTTCAGTGTTCAATTTAGTGTTAAGGTGAATGGAGTTTATGTGTTCAAAGAAAGTTTGTATGTGTTGGTAGAAGTGAAACCAGTAAAAGGGTTGTTGACATATCTGTACTGGTATAGAGGAGGATAAAGTGCAGATTGTATGGCTTGTGTTTTGTTCTGGGTCATAAATATGTTGGGGGAGGACATATAAAACACTGTTGCCCATGCTTAAATCATCTCTTTGAAGAAAGTGTTTGTTGTCGAAAATGAAGTTGGTTTATGCTGTTGTGAATTATAAAAGGGAAACAAACAGTGTACTAGGGATATGAATTATTTTGCATATTTTATAGATTATTAGTCATAAAGGTACTATTATATGATGCCTTTCTATTGTGTAGTTTTCCTAAGATGTTAGGGTTAAGCTAATATTGTAATTAGGCCTAATGACTTATCTGACCTATTTCAATTTCCCATGCCTTAAAGGTAAATAGACATAAAAAGCTTGTCTGTTAAACAGTCTGTTCTGTGTAATTTTCTTGTCAAAAAAATGTTGGTGAATCTGCTAGTTTTCTTCCCTGGATGTAATATGTTCTATTACACTCTTTCAGTTATGGTATACTTGACTAGCGTAAAATGCTGACCTATCAAATGATATGACTGCATATAACTGTGTCACATGATTTGTATGTACATATCTGACAGACCCTGAAGATTGGAGTGGAAGCCTTTGACTGAATTTATGTCTGTAAATTATTTTTAAAAATCCCATTGCCCACCTATTTGTAAACTAACAATTGTTGAAAAATTTCCACACAATCACCAGAACAAAAATCTCAAACTCAACTCATAAACAAAACTGACAGTAATATACCAAATACCAACACAACATTACACTGCAGTTTACCATTTATCCCTGACATCAGTTCAAAAATAATCAACACATGGAGAAAACTTGCTATTAAACATAAAATTCCTGCTGACTTCATATTCATCCAAAATCCTGATCCTAAATTAAAATCATTGTAAAATAAAAATTACATAGAATTACACAATACCAATACTACTTATAAAATAACATGCAATTACTGTTCAGAATTCTACATTGGAGAAACCGGAAGAAAATTGGAGATCAGATTCATCAAACACAATAAAACACCCTCTCATGTTTGCAATCATTGTAACATAATAATAATAATAATAAAAACACACACAGTATATCTATACAAAACATTGTAATTGTAAACAAAGAACCAAACAGCAATAAACAAAGAATAAAAGAAGCTATCTTAATCGAAGAAAACAGCCCCACCCTAAATCAACACCTCGAGGTACCAAGATACCTATATTAGACTGTGAAGCAATATCCTGTCATGTGATCTCCTTGTTCTATACTGCATATATATACACTCATATATTTCTGTAAACTACTTGTACCTGAGGATGAAAAAATCTTGTTGAAACGTTCTACATTTATAATAAAGTTTTTCATTACCCAGTCAAGCCGTTTCAAAACTTTTATTTAAACTCTTTATTACAAACATGCTGCTGTATCCTCTGAAATTAGAGGACATGACAAACACAGGGCCCAATAATTTAAACTAATTGGAGAAGAAATAGCCACAGCTTGCTGTAGACTCTTGTAACTGCCTGACAGCTGGCTCGAAAAGAAGACATCGATATGGCACAACATAATAGAGACAGTTCTTCCCAGTGTCTAAAACTTGTAGTTAAGGCAGTACTCTGTCCACCCTGTTTAGAGCATCATCTTGAGGGACATGACTGTGTCACTGACTGTGCTGCTTAGAGAACAGGGCTTTGATATCCTTGACCACTCAGTGGTAGCCATTATGGCTGTACTATAACTTCTGATAGTGTCTGTAGCAAAAGGACTAAGAGTAGTGTTTTGAACTCAATGAGATGTTGCTGTTTCTGCTACTTGTTTCTGGAGAGTCTCAACTACTAAAGTTGGATTACTCTTCTCTGGCAGCTTGTTTGACTTGGCCACATCAAACCATGCTGCCACAAAAATAGCTTGTATCAAAAATAAAATACCCCCTTTACATCCATGTGGTGCTGCATAGGCTAGTTCATGTGTTTTTCCACAAAGATGTGTATGAAAAGTTTCTAACGATTTGCCAATACTATCTTGGGTTATTTTTTTTCACATTGAAATCATATATTATCAACTATAAACCCAAGGGAAGCTGAGCAGGCTCTACAACTAAGAAAGGTCCTAACTGATGCTCTATTCCCTGCTCCTGAGAATACAGCCATAGCTCTTTACATGCATGTTGAAAAGACTTGGTCTAGAAGTGGACTTCTAAATTGTACCTCTTCTTCTCAGGTATTGTTTCTCTTTTCCACTGCAAGTTCTTTGTGAACTCTGAAATGCACTCTTCATCTCAAACAAAATACAAACCCACACAGAACACAGTATGAACACATGTAAAAATAAAAAGAAGAAGCATGTCTGATTCAAATTGTGCAAATAAATACTTGGTCACAGTACCAAAACTGTTACTTAATAACTTCTTCTGAAGTATTCTCAAGTAAAACTTAAAAGTGGCATTTTTGTGTCCACGAAGCCTCAAGATCTAAGTATTTAGAACCTTTTATAAAAGCAATGACACTGTTTTTATACATCTGTTAACTCTTTAACTATGGGCAGATGTGATTCACCTACTATATTACCACCAAAGTAACCATGAGATTAGTCATATTATAACTTTTGATAATGTAAGCGCATCTTCATGAAATTTTGCAGACTATCAGTAAACATTATAAGGCTTTTGTACACATAAAATCAGATTTTTTTGAAGTATTTTAATTAAATATTTGCTTGTGAACTTTTGCTTTCAGAATGTTGATTATCCATCATGCAAAATGTTTTTGATTTTAAGATTAATACATTTCTTCATATTAAAATATTTTAAGTTTTGTTTGCATAATCTCTAAATCCTACTAAATAAATATCAAATGTTTTTTTCAGAAAAATATTACATTTTATTTATTATTTTCTCTACCCTAACTCTATATGGGGTTGATCAATATGACTGATTTCATAACCACATAAATAATTAGAAGATAAATCTAATTTGTTTGTAATTAAGCACAAAGCTATACAATGTGCGATCTTTGTTATGCCCACCACGGGTATCAAAACCTGGTTTCTAGCACTGTAAGTCCGCAAACATACCACTGTGCCACTAGAGAGGGGGGGGGGGCAATTAAATCTAAATTACCATTATTTCTTTCTAGAATGACCACAAATTGTAACACGAAACCACAATTATCTATTCTAACTAGCTTAAAGCTCATAACAGTATACATCTACTTAAATTTATTTATCTTTTTGTTTTATTGGCTTTTGAACCGTATCTAATTAATAATCCCATCATATAAGTTGTAAATCACACAATACATGTGCAGCTCACATTATCATATCGAATAACATAAAACTGGCCTACAAAAGTCTTAGTACTAACATACCAGTATTTTGTAAAACAAAGTCACATTTTAGTTACCATATATCAAATATGTATGTATATATATTACTATTTTCAAATAAATTCTTAAATTTCAGTTATTTTTTGTAAAACATAGAACAGTAATTAAAAAATATATAGAAAACAATGAATTCTACTACTTATGATATTACTAAGTTTTTTGTACTTGTGTGTTGTACTTGCTAAGCCTCAATGAATTTTGCACACGGAGTAAGTAGAAAAATTAATTTTTGTAGACCTTATATATGCATTTTGGAATACCAAAAAATTATAAATTATAATACCAATACTACAAATATCCATTGTAATTTATCAGGCTTCCTAACTAAGTTGTATTTGGGTCTAAAAAATCTCATTTCTGAGTAGAATATCACTTTGATCATAGCACTTCAAACTTTCCAATGGTTATGACTTTCTCCAGATAAACACTTTGGGAAGACTGCCAGGATTGTGTAATTCAAAATAAGCACTTTTTATTAATTATAAACATGTACTTAAGAGAAGTAGGCATAGGTAAACAAGTATTTTCAAATGATGAAGTGGTGGGTTCACTACATATAATGATACCTTAGCAAATAGAAAAGGTAGGAAGTTCCTATTTTATATTTTTGCTTGTCAGTATTAATAATTTGAGTTTCTAATTCATTAAAAACTACAGACATTGTATTGTGGGCAACATAAGGCATAATCTGAGCAGAAAGAGAATGACGATGTACCAAGTGATACACAAATATTGATATTTAGCTTTTTTTTAATATCTACTCTTGAATTAAGAATTTAAGTAATGTATAATATTAAAAATTTGAATTATAAACTATAATTTGATGTTAAGTTTATTGGCATAGGTTCATAAGATAGTATTTTAATAAAATTTATGTAAGTTTACAAAAGGTTATGACATGCTCTTTGACCCCTACTCATATGGAAAGAGTTAATTTAATGCCTTATAACTAAGTTAAAGGCTTCCTGCTCTGAACCTTCATGTTAGTTTACTAACTATATACTAAATATTAAATATCAAATACAACTTACAGATATTCCAAATGAGTAAGACCCAAAAAATCTGCTTTAGTGTAATTGAGGAGAGGATTGTCTTCCAAATCTCTAGACATCAAATGAAAAAAAAATACACATTTACATGCATTGTAGGTCTTTAGAACTAAGCTATGAAAGTTTAGAAAAATCAATTTTCATGCTCAGTCACAACTGTACAGGAGAAAAAAGATAAGAATCATTCAAAAATGTTATGTTCTGAAAAAAGAAAAACTAATATATATATATATAGACACACACACATACATACATACTTAGGCTTGTAAACATTTGTTTTAGATCCTTTTGTCAAGTCCAACTCAACTTTCCAAATCTTGAACGTGAACAGACTAGCAAAATACAAAACATACTTATTGAGATTTAATTGAAGCTTTGCAAATATATGTAACTAACAAAGAAATATTTCATTACAAATGTAATATTCATACCCTATGCCATTTAGAATGCAATATAAGGACTATTAATAAAAAGATATGTTTTAATAAGTAACGAGCTATGCTATCAAATTAAAAAATGAAGGAAGCTAACTCACATTACCCCTACTTTCAATTATAGTCTTATAGCAGTTGTCCATTGAAACAGTTTAGCAGTAATTTTCCTAAAAACAGTGATGAATAAATTTGAAATGTGCAGTCAACAGAGGAAGTCCTATTTTTCGTTATCAGTATGAAAGTTTAAAAATTAAAAAAATTAGAAACAGCATTTTGATATTTTTTTTTATCAATTAACCTTTCAGGAGGTACACAACGTGACAAACAGACATTTGGCTATTATATATATATATATAGAGAGAGAGAGAGAGAGATTTTTTTCCAAGCCTAACCGTAGAGAAATCTTACTTAAATAATATCAAAATATAAATATACATGTGCACATAAACAATGAAAATCAAAATGTATAACCATATGGAAAGTCCTACACCTTTTAGAAGTTTGGATGGCTTTCCTGTTTATGGTCTATTTGAATGGTGGAAAGAAAATTTTGAAGAATAAAGTTGAATAGTATTGGTAATAGAAAGTTCTGACCCGGGTACCCAAGAGTCAATATCTCCTGGGCACCCAAGTACTTATCAGTTTAAAGTCACTGCAAGCTGAAAGACTTGTTAGCCTAGGGTTGGGCTGCTAACATTTGCAGTAGAAATTTGGTAGAATTTGGAAAGCTAAAGTCACAGTGAATGAGATTATGATAGTTTAAAAACATTACCCAAAGTTTATGACTAAAGGTAAAAGTTCTACAAAAATCATGAAACTGAAGTGAAGCATTCATATTTACAGCATAGGCCTAGCCTAGCTTATGGTTGGTTATGTCTACTCCTTGCTGTCATGTTCATTTTATCCTGTGTGTTCAGCATCACTTCTGAATTAACCGTATTTTTCATGTCTTTTTTAATTTTTCCATTCTAGACACAAGCAAGGGTTTGCAGCTTACAGTGTGGTTGTAACTTGCAAGACATAGGTAAATGTGCTTACTGCTTATGTTAGTTACATCTATGGTCCCTCCCTTAGTTGAGAGTCAGATATTTTACAACAACATTCAAATGAGTGTCACAGTCTGATATTATTGTTTGGCCAATCACGTGCTCCCATTGATATAAAGTTTATGTGAATAGGCAGAACAATCCATTATGGTATGGGTTATAGTATAATCCAAACTGTATCAACCAATGGACTTCACAAACATGTTATGAGAGGTGCAATTTTAGAGTCGAGTGTACATTACCCTTGGAGCAGTTTATCAAACTGCATACAGGCTTTGTGCATAACATCACAAGCCTCAGTACACAAGCTGACAACTGTGTAATGTTATATGTGTGGTATGCTGAATCTAGCAAACAACAGCAGTACACTATCACTGGTGTGGATAAGGCTTATGATACTAACAAAGAGAAAGGAATGCATGGAAAACAAACATGAATCAAACCTTTGGTGATTTTCTTTTATTTCTGAACATATATAAAACATATACGACATTCCATTCTCATTATTTACACTTAGATTACCTTGGAAAGTTGGAATGTTGAGAAAAATAATAAAGGAATACATGCTGTTTGATGTTAGTCATTGCTTTGATGGATCTGAGTAGTGATTTTGGAACCAGGGAATAAAATTGTCTGTCGGGTACCCCGGGGTAAATTCTAATGGGTAATAAGCTTAAGATTTAAAAGCTCAAGCATACACTTGTTCCTCAACTAAGAAGTTTTATTTTTGAATTTAGTTTTAAACCTGTAGAATGGCTGTTACAGATGTAGCGTATGCTGTTAATCTAAAGTCCTTTAAATGACTGTTGGATAAGTAGAAAGATGCAAAGGGACATACTTAATTTGATAGATATTTTGGTAGACAAAACATGACCTCAATGGGCCAAATAACCTTCTATCAGCTTAGTATTTTTTGTGAAGCACATTGACTCAAAATATCTGAATGTTATTTGAAAATTTGTACAAATACACATAACAACCCACAAGTATTTTTTATGCAAAGCTTTCATCCATCCATCCATCTATCTATCCATACATGTAAAAGTATATTTGCACAATTTTGCTGAATCAGCTATATGATTTTACTTGACAGAAATATCAGTAAAAACAAAAACAATTATACCACAAAAGATTAAAGATATATTGAAATTTTAACCATATACTTTGAAAAAGGACGTAAATAATTCCATTTTCCAAATGTATATTTTGACAGAAATTGGACTCAGTCAAGCTACCTTAAAAAAAATCTGCAAGTTTTAAACCATCTATAAAGAATAGGCCATGCTGAAAATTTTCTAAATAAAACACTGTTGCTACAATTATTACAGAAGAAAGCTGAAAATATTGTGTATGTATTCTTTGTTTACTTTTTATGTTTGTATGTGTGATGGACATAAAGCATGTTTCATACCAAAATAGAATTAAATATTAATTATACCAGATTTTTTTTATATTGAAGGAGCTAGGGTTAGTGTTTTACAAAATGAAAGTTAGGTCACAGTTTCTTAATGAACTAATTTCCATAAATAATTTCATATACAAATTATCTTCTAAAAAATACATGTACAAGTATAATTTTTTGTCCAAAAATAATTATTTCAATGATTGTGAAAATCATGTGATATCTGATTTTTTTGTTTGGCATATGATGGGATGGCCAGGTTTTTACATTTGTTAATATACGACAACTAATTGTTAAACCTATGATCAGCTTTTTAATTATTTATATTTTAATTACATGTGCCTTAAGACCTGTGATGATTAAAGAAAAAAATTGTTCTAATAATGGGGTTAAAACACTGGTCTAAATCATGAGAATATTTGAAAGGCTCTCCAACAATGGTAACATGAACCAAGACACTGTAGATCCTTAGAAATATGTTGCTTTAACTGTATGCCTTACAACATCAATAATAAAATCACTACAGTCATAATCCATAATCTTTGATGACAACAGATGAGTCCTGAAAATTTGCACGTAAAAACTACTTTTCAAATTCAACTAGCTTTCACCAAAACCTAAAATTACATAAAAATTAATGTTTCAATACATTATGTTTATTGAAGTTCTGTTCTATTTTTGTTATATTATACACATACTAGCCACTTGGCTTCTATTTGTGCAAGCAGGTAATGCCAAGAAGAAATTGAATTGTTTTTATATATAATTTACATAACTGTTTAGCTTTATCTTATGAATTTTTCTAGGTATGTAATATAACAGAAATAGAACAGATGTACTTAAAGGTTTGGTCATTCTATAACTTCACATTAAATTAAAATTACTGGATAATCAGAAAAATTATCAGAACATCATGTTATTGGGGTTTCAAGAAATTATTTGTTGTTTATCAGAAATACTGAACAATAAAAAAATGTATACTTACAAGATAACAAGATTGGTGGTATTCTTGAACAAGTCACTTACATTCATTAGCGTACAGTTCGACAAATCAAGTCTGAAAAAAGTATCAAATAATTTAGCTGTTGGGTTAAATTTAAATGCCTTTCTTTATTTTTATGTTTAGCTTAAATAGTCCTTCCTCTGAAATGCAGTATATATATTTATGTTTAAGTCTACAATAAACATATTTAAGATGGTTATTTTCTTTTAGAAAGAAAAAATATTAATCTTGTTTTTTTATACAGAACAATAACGTTTAATCAACATACAAATATATTCTGCTTACAAAATACTTTATCTTGATACTAAAATTTCACTACATATCCATAAGGTGAAAACTACAAGACATTTTAAAATTTATAATCTTGCTATACTTTTTTACAGGAATTTTGTTTAAAAACGTTTTCTTCACTTTAATAACTTTTTGTCCAGCTTCAATACTATTCCTAAAAGTCAACTGATTGTAGGATAACTTATGTTTTTAGTTTGAAATTCATTAATCAACAGTTTCTTACCCAACAAGCACATTAGCCATAGATGTTTTATTAAAACAACATCTTTCAATATAAGTAAGATTTTCCTCACTGCAGTATTTTCTAACATTTTCTCTGACATAAGACCTTTGACAGTAGTCTGAAAAACTGCAATCTAAAAATGTAGTTTCCTGCAAAGAAGAAAAATTCTGATATTTAGGAACTAAACAAATATATTTCAACTTAAACTAAACACCGACGAGTCGATAGACTTCTGTGACTTTTATTACAGTATATTGCACAATTAAATGTGAAAATAAACTTTGAATCACTTTTTAAAATACAATATTTTTACTTCATTAATTCAGTTATACAATTTTTTATATATATTTTTTAAATTCTTTAAGACAGGGATGTTTCAGCAGATTATATAAGAACTAGAGGTGACTTTATTCATGGTTTGGAATGACAAGTTGCTAACTTGAAAAATGTATCATCTTTTTTTTTTGTAAATGAGGACTAACATTATTAAGCTAAATGGCCTTCAACCAATTCTTTTTGGTACATTCCTATGTTGAATATGAAGGTAACTTTATGCTATTGAAACATCGATCCATATTTCTTCTTTGGCAAACTTATGTCTCTGTTAGAAATATGTG
>NW_013666971.1:211644-218051 GCF_000517525.1 Limulus polyphemus
TGTATATATATATATATATATATATATATATATATATATACATTTGTGGAATAATTTGTTTAATGATATACTGTATGCTGTTATTTTAAGTTAATTAATCATTTGTACCAACTTCCTGCAATCATTAACAAGACACTTCAATGCCATTCTTTTGACTGGCAAGCATGTATCATTAATATGCCTACAAGTAACTATCAGCACTGTATCTCATTTATTATCTATGAATCTTGATCTAAAGTTTCAAAAAAATTTAACCAAAAACACATAACAAAGAAATAAGTTAATGCTGATAACAATAAAGGATTCTTTGACAGGTACTTCAGTTAATAAGCACAAAAGCTTAGAATACTTTGTCTTATGATCCAATAAACTTAAACCCAAAATAACCAAACTGTTCCTATTTCTATAAATATACAAAATATACATTAATAAAATAATATCCAGTATTTAAGCCAGATGTGGAAAGAGCATCTTTGAGTTATAAAGTACAGAGAATGAATGAGTAAATATGGTTTTTCTTTAATTTCTGATGCTGCAATTTTTCATGAGAGAGATTTGAAGTTTCCTCTTGATTTGTGGTACCAGGATGCTGTTGAGGAACAACCTGATACTTCACCTATGATTCAGTCACATTAGACTTCATTACTAAAAACTTTTAGAGACATCTTAATAATCAGATAAACACATACATAATAGAACAAAGTATGATGACTGTCATCATACAGCTACTTTTTAAGTTTCTGTGGTTGTTGTCTTTGTTCTCGTGACCACCCTCAAATCCCAATTGAATGAGCCTCTTGTTATTGGACACACCCTTTCTATTCTGATCAATTAGATTTCTACCTCTTGTCCAAGGAGAGATTTTTTTTTTTGGTGAGGGGAATATGTGAGGAATTGAATTAAGATTATTTCTTCCTTCAGATGCAGGCATTTATTGACACATAATTATTAAATGGCATATATCATTACACACTTATTACATTAAACACACAACTTCTATTAATAATAACTCACAAGTTTCCTAGTTACTTTTTGTACTATCATTTTGTCTAAGCTTAAAATAGTGTATGACTAGGGTTACCAGATTTCCACAGTTTAAAATTACAATACACTTTTTTATTTTATTGTGTTTAAAGCCACTGACAAAATTTATTAAAAAATAAATAAAATAAACAATGAGCCTAAGTTGTCTTGAACTAGTCGAAGAAAATTGTTGCTTCTTTGCTTTTCTTTTCTGGCTGGGTAGGTCTTAAAATAAATCTCAATTCTTGCAGGCTAGGTTAAGAAAATGAAACACAGAGGGAAAGAACACAGTACCTTGTGATCTGTCTTTGTCACGTGAAATTTAAAGGAGGCATACTTAATGACAAACTGTATTTATCAAATTCACACTGAGGTACAAAGATTGTGGAACAAATTAACACTTTTACTGTTTTGGATTGGGAGAAAAAATATGTTGTAACTCAATAGTCACATGATGCTGGATGTACAAGTTGTTTATTATTGATTAGATATAGTTACTGTAAATATGCAACACCAATACCTACCAAGCTGCAAATCTAAAAAACTTCACTGCTAAGTTAGGTACAAAGGGAGTTTTTTTAGCAGTATATTTATTAATACAGGAAATACATAGGTGACAATCTACCAGTGCCTGTTGGATCTGTCATTCTGCAATCTTTTGTCACTTGTCCAATGTTTATGAATTATCTTTTGTAACCCATCTTTAAGTGTTAATAAGCAGTAACCACAATTATGTTATGTGTCTTTACTGAGCTAGTCAAGGCTACTTTCAATGACCTAATCACCATGTCGCACTCATAAGATGTGTGCTAAGCATACAGTTACTCTATTCAATAAAAAAAAGACATACACAACTTTATCAGTTCCTCAGGTTTTATTTTGTACATTTTACATCTGAGGATATATTTATATTATTTATGACATTTACTCAAATTAAGACTTTTTGTGTATATGTGTGTGTGTGTGTGTGTGTGTGTATATAGTAAGGATTTCTCTATATATTTATGCACAACCTCAAAGTAGACCTTCAAATCTATATAAACCTATACTGAATTTGTCAGAAAAGATTTTAATAGATCACTTTTCTAAATATTATTTTGTAGTTGGAGAATTTCATATTATCGAGTGTAGTAAATTGTAAATGCCAATATAAATTATTTCCAGCAATAATTAATTATGAAAGTTTCTGATATTTAGTTGTTTTGGAGTTAGTTCTTATGCACAATGATGGTTCAGCTCATATGACTATGAGTCATAGTTGTAATGCCTGTATTTGTCAATACTACTTTGTCTTCAACTTTAGTTTAGTACAAGAAATACACCTAAATGATAAAAACAAAAAGGTCTATTACTTTACAAATCTAGGTCAAACATCAAACTCTGTGTTCAGCCTTTCCCTCTCGGATTCAAGAGTAGTCATGTGATATAGAATCATGTTTTTCTCAACTGATGTACTGCTAACACTAACAGTCTAGTTGTATGATTTTACATTTAAGGTATTGTAGCGCCTAACAATAGGAACACTAACAGTATTAAAAACAAATACCTCAAACAAGTCCATTCCATTTCCACAAGTTCCTGTTTTGTACGTTGTCACAACAAATGTCATTGCTAGAATTAAACTTTTAAGTTGTCGATAAAAATGAACAATCATTTTGACAGAATTCCTATTCTGGAGTAAAATGAATCGTTTGTTCGAAAGAATAAACTCGGAATATTCGACAAACTCAACTTTGTCCTAAAAATACATGTAACTCCAAACAATCGGTAATCTTTATCACCACTTTTATAGACAACCATGCACATCCTGTGATGCGAGTAGTATTTTGTAAATATCTGAGAGTGATCTTACGATGGTAAATTATGAATAAATAAATAAATACACTTATACAAGGAGCAGATGATTATGAAATTGGCACTATTACTGTATTATCATATTTTAAAGCTTTTATTCGTTTTTAATATCATTCACATTTTTTATTTAAATTTTGATTTCCACACAAGTTGTTGTTTTTGTACTGTTTAGTATGCTAATTCTGTATTTTCAAAATGAATTTTTATTTCCATAACTTGTTAAAGCATAAATATCCTGATTAAGTAAATATATAAGACCAATTGAGATGGATAAATGTAGCATGTAAATATCACACGTCACTTTCCTCCGCCCCAAGGTGGTTCAGCGGTAAGTCTTCGGATTTTCAACGCTAAAATCAGGGGTTCAATTCCTCTAGGTGGACACAGCAGATAGCCCGATGTGGCTTTGCTGTAAAAAAACACACACACACACGTTCCTCCATATTTGCAAAACTTTAATATATTTTCTTCGTCTTCTAAATTCTGGTTTGGAACATACTACGACCAATCATAATCATGTGTTAAATTTGTAGCAAATTATTGTAACATAGTTCTCTCGTTGGCGAATTCTTCTAAATTATCCGGTGAATATAATTCAACGTCATGTTCACATAACAATAATAAATTACTTTATTTCCATTTTTAACATTTCTACAAACTTCAATACTTTGGTAAATTGCTGTTGGCCTACGTTACAACTGACGTCAACTAATGTAAAACAAATAAATTTACTTGTACAAAGTAATCGCGATAGCTAACACATCAACTGATTCACTCTCTATCTTGAAATAACTTTACCTATCATTTTCTTGACTATCTTTGAATTCACTCCATAACTACTCTCTCGATACTTCACGGAACGTCATATTTATAATATACGTTCGAATATGCTAGAACAAAAAACGTGACGTTACATTATTTAAACCTTCTGGGCATTTTTTGCCCTCTACTTTAAAAAGATACAACATTAATAATATAGCTCACAACACTTCTTCTTCCTGGATTGAAAAGTCCCTTGAGAAATCCTAATAAAAAAATAAAAGACTACATTAATTGTCCATTCACCAAGTGTTTTTGGTGGTTTTCTCTTCCAAGATGAATGTGATAGCATCTTGTCTCTTGTTGTAATTGGCTGTTGTGTCACTGGGGGAGTTCGTCCTGGGTAAGTGGTCCGGCAAATCCACTGACAGCTCCATCTTTGATGATTCATTAGAAGCAATCTCATCAGGAACTCCGGACTGCTCTGTAGGTTGAGTTTCTACTGGAAAGTTCTTCTCTTGAGCTATCCAGTTGGCCATTCTTTCACCATTGTACTTTCATAGACGATCACAGTGGATGATCTTTGGCTTGGATCCAGTTGTATAAGTACAAAAGATATACTCCCTGCATAAAAAGTAATTGGGCCCCTACATTTATTTCCTTATAATTGTATTTACGATTCGCGATCACCCACAATTGTGGGACCATATTTATGCCACTGTTTGGATCATCTCCCCTCTAAATACCTATTTAATTTTGGAGTTTGTCCTCTCTCACAATGAGAACTGTACAGCCATACCATGTCACCTCGACGGAATCCAGTTTTATTAGCGCTTACAGCATAGCTACCCTTATTCTTATTTACGTCTTTCCTAGGAAAAAGTCATGTATGACATCTTTATTCTTCACATCTAGGAGAGTTTTTCCAACCACCAATCCATTATGACATACTGACATATTTGGTTCTACAATGCCCCTGTCACTAGATGGAGAGTTACTGTTATTAGTTCCTGATAAAAGTATCTAACTTCTTGGTGGTACAATGACCACTGTCCCTGTTTCCACTGGATGTTCAACCTCGAGTTTTGTAATTGCTATGTAGTGCACAAGAATGTCCTAATTGTAGACTACGAAGCTAGCCTAAGCATGCATCCATGTTTCTGCATGAAGCTAGTTCCAACAGTTGTAGCAGTTACTTCTTTCTGATATCCTTAGAAAAGAGCGTTTATCCAATGCAGGCCTTTATTGTAGTTCTTGGCAATATATCATTTAAAGTTACACTTTAAACATCTATTATCCTGTGGTTTATTTCCACTGTTCTGTTTAATTAGTTGTCTAACTATCGTATATACTCGTGTAATAGATGACCCATGATTTTTGACCAAAAATCTTAATTTTTCATATATCTAGTGTAAAAGTCTACCAAGTATTTTCGGCAACCTAAGAGAGAAACCACTCACCCAAGGCCAGGACACACTTTATACAGAACACTTGTGAAAACAAACGAAAACATTTAACTCTACCAACACCGACTCAGTTCCAGTGACCGACCATGTGACCATTTTTACTTGTATATACATGTAGTTTTAATACTATAACTAAAATGACTTCAAGTTGTAGCAATACTATATTTGTTTATTTTGAATAGCTTTAAACTTGTAACAGTACACATCTATTTATACTTAAATTTGATTGTGTGTTTTTTCCCTTTGAACCGTATCTAACCACTATTCGCGCTATTATAAGTCATAAATCATTGGCGAACGTATAACTCACCTTACCCTCTCAAATAACACTACGCACGACCTGCTTGTGAACATACTGACATATTTCTATTATATTACTCTTACTAGCTGGAGTACCCGTCCTCTGGACGGAACTTATGTAAATTCGTGATTAATGAAAGGTTATTTTAGGACATGGAAAATTGCTTCCCTTCGCAAAAACGCCCATGAAAACTGCAAAACAGAAAATTTTAAACTGCAAGTTTGCATGTATCTCCGCATGGACCCAACAAACCTTAATGGCAAATTTGGTGAAGATACATCTACAGGGAACGAATTAGTAGAAAAAAATGTAAAAACGCTCATAAAAACCACAAAACGCAAAATGTGAAACTGAAAATTTGCATGCACCCCCGCATGGACTTAATGATCCTCCACACCAATTTTGATGAAGATCCATCCACACCCTACAAGGTAGTTATATGGATATACAACAGACAATACTGTTATATTTATATAGATTACTAGCAAAAAAAAAAACAACAAAAAACCGTCAAAAATGACGGGAAACCGTAGTTGAATGATTAACGAAAATTATAGAATTTAACTAAAACTAATTTGTCTGTACCTCCAAAATGCATCTACTCTTCATTATATCATCAGTCTCAAAGTAATTCTTTAATCACCACATTTTTAGTAAAAACTAGGCGGAAAAATAAAATGTTATGGTGAACAAAAGTATGTGCACTCTGGCAGAGACTTAAATAGCACTTTTGAACCTTTTCACTGTATTCTAGGTCAAGAATTAGAAAACATAGTGTGGATATTGAGACTCAATTAAATTTTCAGCTCTTTCAACTGCACAAAGGATAGAAGATATTTGGTAATAATAAATGTTTATTTTTCTTTATGTTTTAAGGCCAAATAGGTAACATGTGTGTTAAAATACCAAAAGAATATTTGTCACTTAGCGTTTATTCACCATGTTACGTCTCCGTTTGTTAATTAACTTTCCGTAACTTCGTTCCGACGAAACATTAGCGACAC
>NW_013666971.1:218733-224984 GCF_000517525.1 Limulus polyphemus
CAACCACTTAAATCTTTTTAAACACTGATTCTATAACATTAGCAATAGTAGGACTATTTGCAATCAAATTTAGGCATTAGGCCTAATACATTAACCTAACGTAAGGCATAGCTAAAACACTACTTGGTAAATGTTATTTTGCTTTTGGCTACAATTCAATGTCATAAAACTTTTTAATTAAACTATTTTGCTGTTACATTACTAAAGTTATCAAAAAATGAAGAATAAATAAATAAACCTTTCTAACAAATATGAATATTGAACATTCAACATAAACACCATAGTTGGCCTAAGAATAATCAGGTGATAGTTTTGTAAATGATGATGTATTGTTGAACATTACCAAAAAAGGAGCATGAATACGTTCTCGACAGAGTGACAAAGGGGATAAGTCTTTTATAGTTAGTGATTATTTGTTTTACCTAATCTAACCTTAATTAACTTAAAACATTTCCTATTTTTGTAAATGAAAAATTAAAATTATTTTTTTGTTCTTTATTGTCTTTTATATCAATTTGGGTTTTGTTTCATGTTTTTGTGGATTCATAATAAGCATGCATTTCAGTCTCTCGAAAGTATTACTGTGTAAAAGTCGATCCCTAAATTATAGCCTAAAAATTGGTCTCAAAAATTTGACTATTACAAGAGTATATGCGATAGTGTTTTCAGTTCCTCTACATTGTTGGTAAGGGAAATCGATGTTTTGAAACTACATGATCAAATATTCTCACGACTTCTAGATGGTGCTATTAGTAGCTTATTTGCGAATTTGATGGATTCAAGTTCCATTTTCAACTGCAGTTTCCTTTAAAGATGTATATCTACTTAGATCCAGCCTAATTCTCATATTCTTTTCTGTTATGGAGTCTATAAATTGGTGATTTTCCAACACATCCATCATTTCATGATTAATGTCTGGATTAGATAAATGGGCAAGCCTTTCCAAATCTCATGAACTAAGAGCTCTTCTTGTCTCCATACCCTATTCTGGAGCTATGCTTTGGATAGTTCTTTCTGATGCAAAACTTCAAACCTGTTGGATAAGATAAGGTAACTATTAATGTTTGATAGTTGTTATTATTCTCAGCTGGAAGATGACTTGATATTGTAGAAACTGGTCTTTTTAAATGGGCAGCAAGATGGATTACTTATTGTTCACTATTCAGTCCATTCACTCTGGAAATTATTTCAAATTATGCTTAGTATGACTCTCAAGGTACTTTACCATCACAGTCTATTGTTTTTTTCAATTGGCTGATGTTGAACTGGCTAGCTAACTTCTGGAATTGGATTTGGTAGTGTCATGGCTAGAATAGTCGAGGAAGGTTCTTCAGTAACAGGTGGCACAGAACAGTGGTAATAGGTGTAAACTAAATACGTTCTCTTATTCCATAGCTGGGACAAGATTATTTTTTCAGAATGTAATGGGTAGCACCCTTGTGGGCTTAATTGTTGGAGTTTCAATTAATTACTGCCAGTTACACCAAATTTATTTATTGGAGGATTTTGTCATGATGAGTGGAGCTTACAAGTCGCTAACTCGAGGTAATTTACAGTTAGTAAAAAGAATCAGAGTTACAGACCAACATTGATCAATTATAACAACAGTTATTCCTCATTTCCATATAACATTCAATATAAATCAAAAGTCCATTAATCGTTATATACTTTTCAAAAACCGTTAATCATTATACACTTTTCAAATACCGTTAATCGTTATATACTTTTTCAAATATCGTTAATCGTTATACACTTTTCAAATATCATTAATCGTATACACTTTTTCAAATATCGTTAATCCAGACTATCTATCAATACACATATATACACTTCTCTTAATTAAACATAATATTCCTTTAAGATTACTTACACTAACTGATTAAGAGAGAAACCATAAAATTATATTTACAACAGAGCTAGACTGGTAAACTTGCAGTTGTTTGGGACTTTCATAGCCATGGTCACAAACTTCAAGACTGCTGGCTGCACTTCTGAAATGCTGGTCAGAACTGATTTTTCAATTTCAGACAGAGGTTTTTAAACCAAAAATTCTTAGTATTCTCACGACCTTCCAAATACTATCCATCACTACCAGCAAGTAGTTCTGCCACTTTATTGGTCGATCTAGGAGAATTCCCATGCTAACCCAAAACATAACCAAAACGTTCAAGTAATTGGTTACTGTTATGTTGAGTTAACCGATTCCCTATCAAATTGTACGACTACACCAGTGTCTTGTAAGAGATATTGCATCAAAGTACTGCTTTTGATTGTTAACTGACTGTTTTGTAGCTTACCTAGTGCTAACGAGTTAGCATCAGTAATCCATCAACCTGTCACTGGTGCTCGTGCACTTACTTCGTTGCTAGGCAATGCCTTTATGTAATTTTCTATAGCACTGGTTGGTTGATTGTTTGGTGCTTAATGGCACAAAGCAACGAGGCTATCTGCGCCAAACAACTGGTAAAAATAGTGAAAGTAAATGAAAGTAAAATGTAAAATTACAGCGAGTTAAACCAATATATGTCGATAAAAGATTTATATAGAATCCAAAAGACCTATAGTGTGTAAAAAATTAAAAATACAATCGAACCGTACAGTGTCACCATTACCAATGACACTGTCCAATGTCAGGGGTAAACTATTAGAAAACATGTGTCTAAAATGGTGCTGCTGCTCAGGGTCGTAATGACAGCATTACAGTAAATTGTGGGCTATTGTGACTTGAAAGTCACAATGACTACACATTGGTGGGTCAGTACCTGATAAAATAAAATGATTGGTTAAAAACTATGACTAATGTGTAGCCTTGCCAGGACTACTTCCTCCTTTCAATCCTTATGGAAGCAAAATGGCCAAAGACCAACAGAAAGTTTGATCTGGAAAAGCTTGTTATGACATTGCTCACCCCAAGTCGACTGCCAACTGGCATGAAGCCGCACCTTGAAGATAGGACCATAGTCCATGTATGGGACAGGCATGACCAAGAGGGCACCAGAGCTCATTCCCTTGAATACCGACATAGCCAGGGATCCAGAAAAACTGGATGGAAATAGAAGATAGAGAAAAGTGGGCCAATCAATGTTGAATATCGACGAGAACAAGGTGAGAACTAACGTTAAACGATTCCAGGGCCAGTAGAGAGCTAAGAGAATCAGTGTAAATAGTACAATTACTGTACTGCATAGTTTCCACATGATCCAGAGCAAGAGGAATAGCATACAACGTGGCAGTGAACACAAAAACTATAAAGGTAATCCTGCAAGCAACTACCAAGCCACAGCACACCATGGCAGAACCTACAGAGTCACCCAGTTTCGAACCATCTGTGTAAATAGGAAGAGAAGAATGGCTCGAAAGATGTTCAGCAAAAAGAAGACGGTACTTCCAATCAGATGACTCAGAGAAAGGTCACATAAAGAGATGGTAATAAGCCATGGTGGAATGGGCTGATCATTGGGGACAGCAATGTCATCCAATGCCAGACCCAATTCAACCATTTGTGCCTGTATATGAAGGCCAAAGGAAGGAATAGCAGACCATCTGTTCCAAAAGAGCATAGCACATCAAGGAAGAAAGACACAATCCCAGGTGGGATGCCGTGGTAAGGATCAAAGCTTGGTAGCATATTGTAAAGAAAGGTGCAAACAATGGAGGTGAAGAGGAGGTTCATGGGACTCAGTGTACAAACTCTGGACTGGAGAAGTGTGAAAAGCCCCAGTGCAGAGCCGAAGCCCCAGATAGTGAATGGGGTCCAGCATCTTCAATGCCGAGGTCCTGGCAGAACCATAAACCAAAGACCCATAGTCCAGTTTGGATCAAATCAGGGCACACTAGATCCTGAGCATAGAACATCGATCCACTCCCCAAGAGCTGGAAGAGAGGACACAGAGGATGTTCAGAGCCCTTGCACACTTGACACGTAGCTGCTTGATGTGTGGAATGAAGCTAAGCTTATGGTCAAAGATAAGCCCAAGAACTTTGCCTCAGGGACCACACGAATAACTATATTGCCAAGACGGAGCTCGGGATTGGGGTGGAGACCCCATTGGCGGCCAAAATGCATGCAAATTGTTTTAAAAAAAGAAAATTTAAAACTGTTGGCAGTGGTCCATGTCAACAACCGATTGAGGGCAGTCTGAAGCTGCTGCTCAATAAACCTCATGTTTGACAACTGACACAAGATGTGGAAGTCGTCAACATATAGCCCATTTGCGACAGTCGGAGGAAGATTATTAGTGATGGCATTAATTTTAACACTAAAAAGTGTGACACTCAAGACACAGCCCTGAGGGACTCCAAGTTCCTGTGGAAAGGAATGGGAAAGAGTTGAACCCACGCGAAATTGGAATTGCCTGTTCAGTAAAAAGTTTTGAATACAAATGGGTAAATGTCCACGCAATCCATAGGAGTGAAAGTCCTGCAAAATTCCATACCTCCACATGGTGTCATAAGCTTTCTTTAGATCAAAGAACACAGAAACAAGGTGTTCTCTCTTGAGAAAGCCTTCCCTGATTGATGTTTCAAGTCGAATCAGATGGTCCATGGTGGACTGCTGTTGATGAAACCCACATTGGGTGGGTGAGAGGAGCATGTTCGATTCAAGGAACCAAACAAGACGAGCATTAACCATCCTCTCTAGGACTTTACAAAGACAACTAGTCAAAGTGATGGGACAATAATTAGAAGCAGTCTTGGGATCCTTCCCAGGTTTAGAAATGGGGAGGACAATAGCCTGGTGCCAAGCATCGGGAAAAACATGCTCCTGCTAGATTCAGTTAAAAATAACAAGAAGAATAGCAAGAGAAGCAGGAGAGAGATGGTACAACATCTCATAATGAACATCATCAGGTCTGACTGATGTACTACCAGACCAATGAAGGGCAAGTTTGAATTCCACCAGTGTAAAGGGGCGATTATAATCATAGAGACGATCAGCCCGAAAGGAAAGAGGTGATTGCTCTGTCCGAGACTTGATGGCAAAGAAGTCAGGGGAAGAAACAGAAGTGCTAGAAGCACGAGAAAAGCTTTGGCCAAGAGCATCAGCAATTATCTGGACATCAGCAACTTCCTGGCCAATGGAGAGCAAGATGGAAAGGGGATGGGAAGCATATCTCCCAGTGACTTTCCGAATCTTGTCCCACACAGTTTTGGAACTGGTGGTAGAAGAGATGCTAGTAATGAACGTAATTCAAGACTCCTTTTGGCTTTGATGTTGAACCTGCCGAGCATGGGCACAGGCCCACTGATAAACAATGTGGTTAGAAAGAGAGGGATACCATCAGAAGGTATTCCAGGCCCGTTTTTAAGCCTTCCGTGCCTCCTGGCATGCAGGACTCCACCATGGACGAGGATACCGTGGAAGACATGTCGAGGTTTTAGTGATAAAATGAGCAGCTGCCTGGATGATACAGTCAGTCACTGCAACCACACAATCGTCTATTGATGACACACAGACAAAGGCAGGATCAAGTTCAGAGAGAGAGAGGTGAAAGATGGCCAGTCAGCCTGGTCCAACTTCCACCATAGCACACGGATTGGGTAGCATCGACCATGACCAACTCCCCTCATAATGGTAGGAAAATGATCACTGCCCCGTGGGTCACTTTCAACCATACAAGAAAAGCGAGTGAAAAGTGAAGGGGAGCAAATCGAGAAATCAATGGCATGACTAGGTGCATGAAAATAAGTATATGTTCCAGTATTGAATAGAGAAAGGTCATGATCCGAGAGCATATGCTGTATGGAACGACCCTCTCCCATCAATATCAGCACCACCCCAGAGGGGGTTGTGTCCATTAATGTCTTCCAGAAGTAAAAAGGGAGATGGCAACTGGTCAACAAGAGCATCAAGGTCTGATTGAACACAAGTCTCCCCAGGAGACAGGTAGAAAAAACAAACAGTGATGGGACCAAGGAAACATGGATGTATCGAGGGACACAGATAAGAAGGGCATATGCTGGTCACCCAGCAGTGTCACCCCTTTGTGTACTCGCCCATCACACAACCTGTCATTCCAATACAAAGAAAACTGCCAAAAGGTGACTATATCGGCAGGTTTCAGAAATGTTTCCTGTAAAGAGAGACACACGGGATGATAGGAGTCAATCCAGGCCTTAATGTCATCGAGATTAGAATGAAAACCTCGCCAGTTCCACTGTATCAAAGTGGCAATTTTTATGTAGGTTTAGGAGAAACCTTCGGCTTATGACCACGTCCATTTTTTCTTTACTAGATGGAGGTCGATCGA
>NW_013666971.1:225984-248805 GCF_000517525.1 Limulus polyphemus
GGAGAAACCTTCGGCTTATGACCACGCCATTTTTCTTACTAGATGGAGGTCGATCGACCTCCATGGATCCTGCTCTTGATCGAATTGGCAGATCTCTGTTATCAGAGTGAGAATCCAATGACTGAGGACATGAACGAACGATTGTCCTGCATTTAGGGGCCAAAGAAGGACCCAAGCAGACACCAGAGGCTGGTGCCCAAGGAGGTTGACCCAGCCAGTCATTGGAAGGAATAGTGGGGACAGAGATTGGAATAGATGTAGATCAGTCAACTCTAATATCCATGGAGGGCAGAAGACCCCTCACATGGCGTGAAAAAGACTCAGATGGAGGCACGGAAAGGTCCATCTGCACTCCCACTGCAGCAGTGGAGCATATTGCAGTGGCATATGTCTGAGATGGAGTAGGGAACAATAGCTTCCAAGCCTCAGGATAAGAGATGTTATTAATAGTCAAATGCTGTACCTCTTTTTTCTCTATCCACTTAGGGCAAGACCTAAAGTAAGAGGGGTGGGAACCACTACAATTAACACAGTGAGGGTCCAATTTGCACTTGTAGGCCTCGTGGTCCTTGCTACCACAACGAGCATACGTCACAGAACCATGACAAGATGTCTTTGAGTGACCGAATCGCTGGCACTGAAAACATCGGAGAGGATTGGGAATATAGGGCCATACCTTAAAATTCAAATAACCACCTTAACAGTGACAGGTGGACGTGGAGATGAAAAAATAACAATCGGAACTAAGGTCGGCACCATAATACCATCTTGATGAGTGGAGATCCTTCGGACTGCTGAAACTCCTTGGCTGGAGAAACCAGCAAAGATCTCTGACTCAGGGATAGACTTTAAGTCCCTCTCAACAATAACTCCTCGTGAGGAATTCAAGGAAGCATGGGGAGTAACCTCAATGGGTATATCCCCAATGGTCTTTGAATTCAAGAGGAGTTCACTGTGCTTAGCTGTGGATGTTTCAACCAAGATGTCTCCAGAATGGAGCTTCTTAACTGACTTTGGAGAGTCATCAAGCCCCTCTAAGCCCTTCTGAATAAAAAAGGGAGACATTTGCCCTAAAGATTTATCAGATAGTGAATGCAAGATCAGAAAGCGAGGTACAGGTCCACCTTGTGGTGGAGACTGCTGTTCATAGTCTTCTAGGCATGGTTGTTTACCAATAAGCTGAGTTTTTACTATTTTTTATTTGGATTGGGGGATCCATAATTAAGAAGAAAGATTCAGTGCCCATTGACCCCACCTGCCATGCAGTCCTACGAGGGGATGCACTACAATGTCAAATAAGGACACTGCAGCAATGCCAGGGTTTCATGAGCACTATACCCAAATACGATGTCCACAACACCCATTGAGAATGCCCAACATTAATACTCAGTTGACCCTAGCCCAAGTGGACCAGCCAATTGATCCTGGGGCCACCCCAAGGCTACCCATCTACAGGAATTCAAGACCAAAGTAGTGTGTTGCAGTGGCCCAGACACCACTCAATCACCAGGATCCTCTCCTCTCCTTCACGGGTTGCCATGCATGGCAAACACATGGGTGGATGTTTAGATCCTAGAGGAAGTAACTGAAAATACAGAACCTTCCCCTCACCACGTACAGGAATCCACGTCAAGGGGTTATACTACTGACCTTGCTAACTGAACTTTCTTGTTCTTGGCCTCATTTCACAATACAGGTGTCCCATTTATGCCTTTTCTCCATGTAGATGTTCACTTAAACTCGAAAAACTGTTATAACTTATTCTTAAAATATTTTCAACTAACAAAAATCCTAAAGCAATTGTAAACTTTTCTTTAAAATATTCAATTGCTTCATTCCTCCCTCCTTAG
This sequence comes from Limulus polyphemus, assembly GCF_000517525.1. Lineage (NCBI taxonomy): Eukaryota > Metazoa > Arthropoda > Merostomata > Xiphosura > Limulidae > Limulus > Limulus polyphemus. The sequence continues at coordinate 227,835 of NW_013666971.1, forward strand.
AAAAATTTTGTTACTCATAACAAAATTTACTATCCAACCTATTGTCTCCATCTCTCTTTTTATCAGTCAATGCTTTTTACATGCAATATATCAAGTACACACAAAATTATAGATATCAGAACATGATCATAATACACTTTTAGTATTATAAACATTTAAAAATATCTTTGAACGTATTGAATATAGATATGAAAATGTGATTACATTTTTATTATCATATCATCATAATATATTTAAAAGTCCTTGTAGAAGTTTCTGAAAGTATTCCAGTAGCTGTTAACAATCCACTCATAGAGTGCACACACCTTCCAGTATGTGCAATGTTCTTGTGGATACCGGTGATAAGCACAGTATTGTCTTTCAACACTAGCACAATCTAAATGTCTATATGCTGGACACCTGAAATATTCTAAGTCCACACACAGGATACCCAACTGTCTGTGCAGTATCTGTGCCTTTTCTTTTCCTTTAGTGTAGATCTTATCATAATACTCATAGAGTCCTTGTCTAATTTCTAGTAGATCTGCCAACGAATAATCACCCTCCATCCAGTGGATGCTGTGCAGATGTGTCATACACCAATTTATGTGTCGTTGATCTACATCACTTTGGTGATCCTCCGAATATGGTGGTTGAAACAATACACGTCAGTCCACCCTGAATGACAATCCTTGATGGCCAACTCCTTAGTTCAATAATGTCTGTTTACTCGAAATGCTTCTACTTCTAATATAGCGGCTTTATGTCCTTGTTTCCTATGGTCACAAGACATAATTACTAATTTTTCTTGTGAAGACCAGTCATTTATATCACTCGTTTTGTTCTCATCTTGAGCACACACACACATGCACTCGCTTGCATATCACATAACTCACACACTTATTAGCACACCTTGTTATAGTCACAATCACACTGTTGACACTGTCATCAGTTGACGAGTCATCTCTGTCCATTAACGTAATGTATTTATTGATCTGCTGTCACTGTATATTTTTATTTCTTGACTTGCTGTCACTGTTCATTAACTTCATTTATTTCTTGACTTGCTGTCACTGTCTATTAACTTTCGTCATTTCTCGAACTTTTCTATACCTATTAATTTTTACTATCAATTTTGACTATTATTGTACTTTAGCAAACAACTAACCTTACCAATTGGTTATGTTGAGTGAATTTGGCAATCATCTATATAATCAAGCTATGTCCTGATTAGATGCGGCCTACTCATTTAATTCTACTATTTCAGTAACTTCTGAATACTCAGACAATCCATTATTAGTTTTATTGACTAGTTTTCTTAGGAGCTAATATATTTTGCATAGGTAACATAACATCTCTACCATGCAATAGAAAGAATGGTCTTTCCTGAGTACACTCATTTTCAGCACTTCTATATGCTAGCAATAACAAGGGAATCTGCTCATCCCAAATTTTCTGATCTTTCTCACAGTACTGAGAGATCATATCTAATGAGGTTCTATTAAATCTTTCTACTAAATCATTAGCAGCTGGATGATAAGCTGTGGTTTCGATTTTATTCACACCTAACAACTCACAAACTTCCTTCATTAACTTAGAAATAAAGTTACTACCTCTGTCTGTTAATATATATTGGGGTGTACCATGTCTTGCTATTATGTCGTTTACAATAGCTTTAGCTACTGTTTCTGCTTTCTGATCAGGTAAACATATAGCCACAGGAAACCTGGTTAAGTAGTTCGCGACTATTAACACATACTTGTTTCCTGCATAGGACATAGACAATGAGCCTAATATGTCCATAGCTATTAGCTGAAAAGGTGTTGTTAAGTTCGACATCCTTTGCAAGGAAGGGTTCCTTAAATGTGGACTTGTTTTTCGTTTTTGACATTCTATACATGATTCATATCTTTCCTCATGTTTGACCAAAAGAACCTCCTGCTTATTCTACTATAAGTTTTAGCAAAAGCTAGGTGTGCTGCAAAAGGTGTGTCATCATATGTTTTCAAGTTAAATGGTACAACTATCTGTAAAGACCTGTTATCTTTAACATTTTTACATAAGATATTGGAGTATAATATGTGTTGTGTATTGTCTCCTTGGATCTTTCTTTGGCTCACTAATCACATGATCTAAATATCAAATTACTTCTAATTCGTCTTTATGTTCAGTTTGTACTTTTTTATCTGATTAATTGCCTGCTTTTCTACAGTTTCGGTGTTTTCTACTCCAATTCTACTTAGAGCATCAACATTAGAATGTTGTCTACCTGGTTTATGTATTATTTCAAAATCATAGTCTTGTAGTAATAATGACCATCTAGCTAATCTAGAGGAGGGGTCTCTTAATGTCATTAACCATCTTAATGGTGCATGATCTGTGATAATGGTAAACTTTCTACCATATAGATAAAAACGGAAAGTTTTAATTCCATGTACTACAGCTAGGCATTCTTGTTCAGTGACTGAGTAATTTACTTCAGCTTTTCTTAACTGCCTACTCTGATAAGCTATAGGGTGTTCAACCAATAACTGACATATTATACCCTCTATTTCTACCAAAACTACTGGTGATATTTCCTTAACACTATGAACACTCGATCATTTGTCTCAAACTGCCAGAACTACCTCTGCTTTTGCTCTGTAATCTTGGCGGAAATTACGTTTTTTGAACCTGTAGCAAAGGTAAGACTACTGTTATTCTTTGGGAGCTTTCCTCTGTGAGCTCCAGCCTTTGGGGCTTTTATGTTTTTGGCCTTCCGTGGGCGTTGGCAATCCTGTGCCATATGGATTGTAATACCACAATTATAACATGCTATATGCTCATTTCTTTTCTGCTTCTGAAAGCAGTTTCTTGCTTTATGTTGCCACAGTTAAAACACTGGAAGCCATTTATAGCAGAATGTTTAGGTTTATAGATCTGCTTTTCTCGTAACTCCTCTCAAGTAGCTACTTTAATTAGATCAAGTAAAGTAGCTTGAGGAGCATTCGCTTTGTTTACATATCCTCTAGCTACATTACTGTATAACCCTTGCTCATACTCAGATTTTAGGGTATCCTATAGCATTAGCTCATTTCGATGTGCATAAGCCCTGCACAATCTATTACCTAACTCCTGCAACTTATGTCCAAAAACTCGGACAGATTCACCTTATTGCTGATGTAAGTTGAGTAAATGCAGAAAAAGGAGTAGCTGGTTTAATCTTTGCATTTAATAATTCGTTTTGTAAGTTGATTCTGTCACCAATGTTCTTTTCAACCTCAATGATGCTGTTTTCTATCTCGTTGATGTCTTTCTTTCTTTTTCTTTTTGCTTTGTTCATATCTTTTTTGTATTTCTCTTTTGAATTTGTCAATTTTGTTATTATAGCCTCTCCATACTTCTTAAAACTTATTGTAATTTCTCTAGACATCTCCAATTGTTTCATTTATCTTTTCCTCAATCAGATTTATTTTTATTTTCGATTCTTCTTTGAATAGTACATCTCTTTTTTTTCTAATTTTCTGTCTCTCTCTTCTTGATTTTTGATTTTCACTATCTCTTTTTTCTAACGTTCTGTCTCGTTTTATCTGGTCTTCTTTTAATTTTCAAACTCCTTCCTCTAATAACTTCTTGATCCTCTTTAAATATCTTTTCTCGTTATTCTAGGTTTTCTTTTAATTTTCTGTCTCTTTCATCTTCATCCGTTCTTAACAATTTCATTTTCCTCCCACGGTGGCTCAGCAGTAAGTCAGAAGGCTTTTCACCATAAAAGTTGTATTTCAGTACTTGAAGTGGACAGATTTCGATAGCCTAATATGTAGCTTTGCGCGTAAAACAACAAGATAAAACAAACAAAAATAATAATCATATCAAGTATCCCTTTACTGTCACTCTTTGACTTCAAGGTCGCCATCTTCAATGGATGAAGTTTAGTTGATGTTCTGTTTTATTCTTCACTAAAATAATTTATGCCTCACTTCTGACACTAAATATTATAACACGGTATTATCATTGATTGCAAAATATTTCAACTTCCAGTTCTCCAAAGGAATATAAATTACTTTATTTCTACCTTTAACGTTCCTGGAAACTTGAAAACTTGTACATTTTCATAAACTGTTCTAGGTCTATGTTACAAATGAGGTTAACTAATATAAAACAAATCAACGTACTTACACAAAGTAACCACAATGGCTAACACAGTGGCTGGTTTACTTTATATCTTGAAATAACTTTATTTATTATCTTCTTGACAATATTTAAATTTACTCTCTAACTAACCTCTCGATGCATCCTGGAACATTGTCTTTGATAATTTGTGTTCCAATATACTATAAAAACCTGATGTCACATCCTTTAAATTTTTTACGCATTCTACATCTCCTGACTAACAAATTGTAACATTACAAATACAGCTTACAACAATATAAACTATCTGCTATTTCACAAGAGAGTTGCGTTGTGTTCCTCTTTACCTTGTGTATGTGGGACTGCTCTATGACCATCACATGGATCACGGATAAGTCCAGTTCTTTGTGATCCAAGTTTCTGATAAACCAGCTGCTGAGAAAAGTAAACTGTAAATACAGCTTTGGTATTTTCAAATAGATTTGTTTCTGACTTGAAAAAGCCAATACTTGCTCTGAATTAAGTCTTATTTTCATTTTCTGTGTCTTACAATATTTGTTGATCGTGCTTCTACTGGTTGGTTTCAAGTAAAGTAAGTTTTCACTTTCACTCATTTCTTTACTTATCACTTCATTTAAGTATTGTTCATCTTCCTTAATTCAACTCATGCCACAATGCAATACCTTTTCACTTAATAAGTAGCCTCTTTTTAGTTGTTTCCTGTTTTCAGTCAATAAAGTGTTAATTTTTGCTTCAACTTTATCCCAAATCATGTCTCTTTATTTGTAACTGTGACAAATGGTCATATTTTTGATGTACAGAAAACATATATTTTTGAATTATAATTTTATCAAGGGTTTTCAACTTTCTCAATTTAATGTTGAATTTTTCAGAAATTCTCGTTTACTTTGAATCTATGCAGTTTACGCACAACACAAGGCCTAGAAAACCTTTAAGTTGAATTTGTTCTATGGGCCTTGTTCTTTGTTGTTCTCTAGAGACAATACGTAGTAATATGTTATCCAAGAAATGTATCTGTGTTCTTTCAAAAACTACTATAGCAGAGAGGAGAAAGCCAAACAGATCTGTGGGTGAGGTCAGAGGACTCCTGATTGACTTTGAGAAACTGTTGAATGCTAATTGCTCTTCAGCACATTGGTAATTGTTCAGGATCGTTCTGTTCTTTCCATCCATTGAGATGACTGAATCATAGTCTGGTCTATCTAATGCCACTGATAATGTCAGTTGCTCTTGGGAAGGTTAACCATGTTAGAGGACCTGGTGAAAAGACTCCATAAGAAGTAATTGACTTGTGTTATAATGTGATCTCCCTGAAGCAGTATGTACATGTTGACATCCATCCCTCTGAAGTCATATGCTTAAGAATAGCTAGAAATGATCTACAGTGAGTGGTAAGTTTTCATCTATTCACCACTTAGCAGTGCAGTTGCTGTCACTCCCATGTGTGATTGGTCCTGAATCAGTCAGGAATCTTCTTGTTTAAAAAGAAGTATTGAACCTTCTGTTTGAATTGCCTCGAGCATTGACGCTATACAAGCAGAAGTTTTAAATTCAGTAGAATGTGTGAATTCTAGCCATTAGACAATACTAAGAGGAGACATATCCTGAATATGTAGTACAATAGGCAGCATCAGCAACGCCAAACTCCCCCCTTACCATTCACTACGACTGGGAGTGAGATAACTCTCAACAGCTTAGATATTCATATAATTTTGAGCCTGGCCCGTCATGAAGTCAGCAATAAAAGGGAGTTTCAGCTTTTATCTTCCAACTTATAAGGTGGAATTTGATTATGAAATATTTGTACAATATTTTGTGTTATCTGCTCAATTTTAATTCACAAAACAGAGCGTGATGATCAATAGAGAACTTATGACATTAGCAGTTGTAAAACTGATGACAATCACTGGTATATCTGGATTACTATTGACAGCATTAGATACAGTGTGTTTACAAATTGTGATGAACATAACTTAAACACGTATGTAGATGTTATTTCATGAAGAACTTTCGGTTTTGATTTAATATGAGAAACACCTTTAAGTGTTATTTGAAGTAACTAACAAGTTTACACTATGGCTTTCACAGTAAAGAGCAGGTTGGTTGTAGGTTAAGCCTGCACAAAGGATGCTCATTATACATATGTGTTGAAGATGGAAACTAGATAGAGAAAGAATATTTCACTATAGCGTTTATATGCTCAATGATCACACCATGAACTAGTTATGAGTTCCCTAGAAAATAGTGCAGAGCAATAGCGTTTATTTACTCTTTATTTTTTTATTTTAATGGTAGTGTCCCTGTATTTCCATTGATGGCAACATACTCTAGTGGACAGTCAAGCACTGAATGTACATGGCCTTGCAACTGTTCTTCTACTGTGTTTAAATTTCCCACTAAACAAAATCCTGAGTGTATATTATATGCATAGGTGCACATACATATTCATATATGAAAACATTAATAAAATTATATTTATTAAATTGCACAAGCCAAGTGAAGCATATATCCGAGAAAATACAATCAGAGAAAGAAAATACCACTGAGAGATACTCATAATTTTGAGATGTTGAAAGAAAATTTAGTTAGCGGTGAAACTGTATTTTCTGTTAAAGATAGCTGGAGACAATTTGCTTATAGTGTAAAGAAGAGAAAAACGGGCAAAACTGTAACATTTTACTTTATAAAAAACACAGAATTTATATACAGATATTCTTTCCTATATATTCTTGAGTGAAAAAAGACACAAAGCAAAGCTCATTTTAATGTCCTGTCTTTCCCTTTTTGCCATACACGTATATATTCAAAAGTACTATTCACTGCCACGATTTGAAGGACCAGAAAAAGACACGAGAGTTTGAGAAGTTTCCAAAAACGCAGACAACAATATAGATGATACTGTATTCTATATACAGTCCATTCAATAATATTTCTGTTACACTTATTTGGTTGTAGACTGCTAACCACAGTGCTACATTTGCCTTTTCTTTTGCTTTTATTTTTCGTATTCTTGTGCCACTAAATGTAGAACCATGTTTGACGCTGTTCTCATGATAACTGAGGACCAGATGCTAAATGTGTATGGAAGACAGGGCTCAACCACTCCATGTCACTGGAAATGTTAGTGGTAAGGTTGAATTCAGAACAGTATAGAAGTTTACCAAAATTGCTGAAGAAAATGTGTGTTACTTTATATATTATGCATTAAATCTTTACATTTAGCTATGCATTGACAGTGTAAAAACACTTAACGTATAGTTGTATAGGTTTCACAAGTCATCACCCTATACTGAAGCCTGAATTCTTGACATGTCATAGGATAAGTTTATTAAGCTAACATCATTGTTTTCTTCTTCTTTGTCTTAGTTTAGGATAATCATTTTTGCTGTGGCCATTTCAGCTCAATCTAATTGAGAGTGCTAATCTTTGAGTTTGCACTTCCTTACATCCAATACCATCTATATCTCAGACCTAAATGTTAAACCTACTATAGAACTGGAGGACTTGCTCAACTTGATGCAACCACACCCCAGCTTGTGCATCTAAAGAGATAAATAGGCCGCTACATGTCTGAATATTTTGCACAACAATACCAATTGACTATAAAGAAGAAGAAAAGATGCTGAGAGCATTTCAGCTTCTAACACCTTCCTTCACTCTCCTTGAATTATGCAAATTGCAAGCACACTGGCTGCAGTGATCCACATGTCACATCTTCTCATCGACTAAAGCAGAATGTAGCTAGTGGCTTGAGAAAATTAAAGATACCTTTGGAATACTAAAAACCTAAATACATGTAGCTTGTCCATTACAAACATGCCAGGACAGATGCTGGATTACGAACTCTAATTGAACCAAAAAGCCAGTTTACTGGGCTGTCGAATTAAAAAACTACAGGTAAGCATCCCCATAGTCAAGAAGACCTTCTACTTGTCAAAGAAAGTCAAATCAGTGCATAACATTCTAAGAGCTAAAGGGAAGCCAGAAATACTTTAAAATCCAGCTGTAGCTGTGTCTGTAGCTTCTACATCGGTTTTGGCTGGTTCATTATCATTAATTGGCTGGATGGAGATCCAAGAGCTTCCAGTAGAGACATGATCATCTTCCCAGAGGAATTCAATGCTAGAGTAGTGTTGCATGATCGTACCACTACCAAAAGCAGATCACATATTGAATAGCTGCCTGGAACTTAATCCTTTGGGGAAAAGACTGCTGTCAGGATAGAAAATAAAATGAACCAAGGGAGAACTATATCAGACCAGGGAGATGTTGAAAAAGAGACAATATAAGCTGACCTGAGCCATTAACATCATTTGGTGGATATCATAAGAGGGATGAAGGTCAACTTTGGCCCACGGCAACATACCACCCTGCCTCAAGTAAGCCCACTTGAGCTCCTGTAAGTAAATATGTATATATTCTATATTCATGAAATTTTTCCGAAGCTCCTCCATTTCAGCTAATCCATTTAAACAAATGCAAAATGATCATTTTCATAAAATATAGTGTTTTCTCCATATTTTTCTTTTGTTTGTATAAACCTAGGTTTTGTAAATATGTATATACGGATTGTCTACTTTTATTTTTTATTTATACTTTGCATTCAAGATCGTATATGGTTTCTTTGATTTTATTTAATCTTTATTATGTAAAGATTTTTCCACTGTTCCATTTACTTGTCATTTTGCATGCAACTATTGCTACTGTACTGTTTAGTCTAATTAAGATTTTGTTTTCTGTGTTACATTCTATTATCTGTATTTTGTGGTTGCTTTTTAATTACGTGATTGTATGTACTGTTGCGTCATCGAGATCACGTGACTATTCTCACGCCCTCTAGTTTCTAGAACTATCTTGTTCCTTCACGAATGCCCTAGCATTTACTAGATAGGGTAGTCTGGTATATATAAGAGGGTGACAACGTGACGCGGTATTGTGTGTGTAGGTAGTGAGTGATTGAACTGCAGTCACAGGGTATTGTTGAAGTTAATGTTCGTTCGTTATAGTGTTTGTTTTAGCGCGAATATTGAAATTAAGTGTATCGTAAAGTTCTATTCGGAAAGAATAAACCAGTTTTATTAAGTAAGGACTTGTGTCGTTAAAGTTTCGTCGGAACGAAGTTACGGAAAGTTAATTAACAAACGGAGACGTAACAGTACTTTATTCAGTTTATGCCAACACAGTTTTATTTCATTTGGTAATTTCTTAGGTATCTCACATGATCAGCAGGCAAGTGTTTCACTACTTTTATATATTTCATTCTCTTACATGAGGGTGTGATCTAGCTGTTAGAATAGTCAAATATGAAATCCGAGGGTTAAGGTTTCATTGCCCATTGTCACAAAAACACTCTCTGTAGTTTGAGTCGTGATTCTGTTATTAGAGCGACAGTCAACTCCTACTATTTTGTCAGGCAAGAGTAGTAAATAATTGGTGGTGGGTGCTGTTGACTAATTGCCTTCCCTCTTATGTGTACTCTAGTACACGAATTTTCTGCACAGCAAGAATAAGGTCTGCCGAGTGGAGGTTCGACGATATCAAGTATAGTATGGGCTCTTTTACTTTGTAAACTCTGACTGAGTTTATTTTAAAGAAAGAGCCAAAAGAAAGTGTAAAATAACATTTTTAATAAATAAAAACCGACAATCAAACACAATACTCTGAAACAAAACAAGAGCAAGAGTATCTGTAATGAGTTGGCTCGATTGCCCAAAAAGAAACTTTAGTGAGCTCTATCTTAATAATGGGTAGAATTGCTAGAATTTCATATTAACTACTTAATAGACTTTCTACAATATCTTCCATCACTGAGGTACCAGTTTTCTCTTTAGTAAATAAGTGCACCTGAGAATACTGCAGGGTATTAAGTGAGCTCTATCTTAATAATGGGTAGAATTGCTAGAATTTCATATTAATTACTTAATAGACTTTCTACAATATCTTCCATCACTGAGGTACCAGTTTTCTCTTTAGTAAATAAGTGCACCTGAGAATACTGCAGGGTATTAAGTGAATACGATAGTAGAAAGTTTTAATTTGCGTCGAATAAAATATTTTATTGTTATCTATTCATTTAATGATTTGTTGCTCATTGTATGAACCTTAAGAAGTATACAACAAGAGGATAACTGGCGTTTTATCTTTGCTACCTTTTGATCAACTAAACTGGTATGGTATGCAGGCATACCATACATTTCTTACGCCCTTAGTTAATACTTTTTCAAGCGTTCTTTTTATACTAAGTATTTTGATCTTAATATTTAAAATTGGTTAAAGGAGTCACTAAGCTCCTCTCATATTTGTAATTCACGGAACTTGTTTGGGTAACAATCGTATCATGTATGATATATAATCTCTGGTAATAACAATTGCTGTATAGAAAGCGAATGCCACATTTTGTGCTGACAAGTTGAATGATGTCCAAAAGATCTAACATCCCTTACTTTGAAGATAGAGTGGCATTGTTGTTGTTAGTATATAATGTCATGTTTTCTAAGCTTGGACACCTGAACCAAAACTTCGGCTATAAATTTTAGCTTATAACTTTTGATATAATTTAAGATTAAGCTTTAATTTTTAACTTTCACTCTTAACCTCACTATTAAAAACTCTCACATAACTTTAACGTAACATCATGTAAATATGCCGCACTCGTCTTTAACTTTGATTATTGTATGATTTGAATAAAGATAGTTTTACTCTGTGCAAACTTATGTCCAGTCTCTTTCTTTGTGTCAGACGCAGTTGAAATCAAGGAAAGTCTGATTTATGCTCTGTAACAAATTTTTTTGCGAGCATCCAATTATCTTACGGCTCCTACCTCAATACTCATAAGTAAATCAATGAACATGAGAATACCAAAAAGTAGGTAGGAAGTGTTAAATTGTTTGTTGAATTTTGTGCAAAGCTACTCAAGGTATATTTGCACTGACCATCACTAAATTTGAAGTGATAAACTATAGTAAAGAAATATAACATTGCTTTGTACTTCACTTTTAATGAGAAGGATTTATCTAATCTTTGTTTTCGCACATAAGCTTAATACTTTATTCTATATTTATATAACTGTCACATTATAATATCCCCACTGCTGCTTATAGGACGAGCATGATCAATGACGGGATTCGAACCCATCAAATTGCGAGTCGAGCACCTTAACCATCAGATTATGCCCGGTCATGGAAGGAAAAGCTATTGGAAAAATTCTAACTACGTACAGAACACTGGCACAAAAACTTAGAACGATAATCTAGGTATAGCCAGTATGTTAATATCAATGCCATCATGAAAGCAATCTATTTCAGCTATGGACTTGCCCAGGAATTCCACCTATAATTTCGGTGCTTCTGGTAATTCTACAACCAATAGTCACAAGGATTGAGATCAGGCAATTTTGGAGGCTTTCCTGAGAAAAAAGTTCTGCTCAGGACTGTCAATGTTGAAGGTCTCCCAGAAAAATTATTTCACGGGAGAATAATGAATGGTGAAGTACCATCATGCATAAAGGTAATGACAAAAGGTGTTTATAGGATGCAAATAGTTTCTGATACACAAAGTCTTTTTATATTTATGGCAAAGCTAATAAATGCTATCTGCCACCATCTTTAATTTTGAATTACTGATCAAAAGGAAGGCAGGCAGTCTGCAGTGCCCCTATCACTCAACATCCGTGCTAAAAAATGTATTGCCACTCTTAAAATACACCCACATCATAAAGTGCATGGAATTTTTGTGATATTGTTCAGATTTGAATCTAGCTCTGAAATCCAGACGTCTAATGTTCATAAGGTCGGTCGGATGGACTGACCCTATGTTGGAGAAGAAACATTGATTATAATTCCGAATCTGCTTCATGTATCTATACGAAAAATGGCAAGCCTTTAGTCAAATGTACAAGTATGCTGTAAACAAAAAATCAGATGAATTACAAACTTGTTTGTACTCAAGATGTCTGTAAGTTACCAACATCAGTCCGGCACAACCAAATTGAATGCAATGTGATGTTCAAATGAAGATTAAAAACACTTTTGTTTATTGTACAGTTTTCAAAAATTATAGAAAATCTGCAATGCAAATTTAAGCTTTTCTTGGTATTCCTATATATTGTACCTGGTATTTACTGTTCTCTATCGCAAACTGTCACTAAATTAACAATGTGGGGTAAAATGAATAGTTGATAAGTAACATTAAATAGCAATACCATGTTGGATAGTATCTTTGCTCCACCACCCAACCACTATACATAGTATTAATAACATATTTAAGTCTATAATGCAAATGAAGAATAAAGTATATAATGACGTATACCTATAGCAATAAAAAGTAATTTTTAACATGGTGAAAAATCAGAGATTGTTAAATATTCAATCACCCACACATTTTTGGACTTTTATTATTTTCAGTGTTTCACTGAATGCATGGGATATAGAAAATAACCATTTCTTTTCTGAGGTTTCCTCTTCAAAATGAAACATTAAACAACCATGTTAACAATTACGCTATCAACCATGTCACTATCAGGATAAGAAAAAAGTTTTAAATACAGTACAATAAATCAATAATTAATGAGTAGTATCTAGCCAGGATTTTGTAATTCAATATCTCAATGTCAAACATTCAAAGAAGAAACAGTAATGTTTTCAGTATAAAAGTGACACAAAACAATAGTAATAATAACGAATAGTACGTAAAAAAGAACCAGAAAAAGAAACACCTAATTCATAAGATTATACAAAGGAACAATAATAACATAACATTTTGGGACAACATGGGACCTATTGGTCCATCTCGGCTGTTCCATCCTTTAAACTAAACTAAAACTATTAATATATGTTTTTTAAATCTTAAAGCCAGCCATTATTATTCATAAACTTATCAATCTTTTTCTTAAACTCTCTTACATTTACTGCCTCCACAACATCTGAAGCAACCCATTCCAAAGGCCAGCCACCCTGTTAGAAAGTTAAAATTGTCTTAGCTGAAGATGACCCCTATCTTGCAAAATTTATATTTGTTTCCCCTAGTCCTGTTAATCTCACTATTAAATGTGAATAAAGATAATACATTAAACTATCAATTCCCTTTAAAATCTTAAACACCTCAGTAAGATCCCCCCTAACTCTTCTTGTTTTCAAGATTTCAGCCTCTCCTTGTATGACAACCCCTCCATCCCAGGCACCATTCTAGTAACCTTTCTCTTAACCCTTTCAAACAATTGAATGTCTTTCCTAAGGTAAGAAGCCCAAGACTGAACACAATATTCCAAATATGGCCTAATCAGTGACCTATACAATGAAATTATAACCTCTTTAGACTTATATTAAAAAATATCACAAGTAATGACCAAATAAATATCTGCAATTGTATATTTCTTGTAATAATTCACAAATTTATCTTACGTATGTCTAGTCTAACTTCTTTCAGCAGGTTCACTTAACATTAGATCGCAAGCTTTTTATTTATTTGCCAGACCATGAGATTACATATCATGTGGCTAACAACTTAGCATTTGTTTTACATAATCAAATATGAGCCATTAATCAATACCTCACCTCTATAGCTTTCCTAGTATAAAAAGTGACTCATTAAATATTTATTCTACATTATTAGGTAGATAAGCTACATTTTTTAAAGCAAATAAAAATATAAAGCTGAACTAAACAATGGAGAGAAGAAATACATAAATGATAAACAAAAATGTAACTAAAAATATAATTAAAATCGCTACATCACCAAAAGTATTTCTTTTTGTCTTCTAATGCATCTAAATACTTTTGCTGAAAGGTACAGGAAAGATGAAGAAAAATATTCAGTTCAATGAAAATATAATTTGATCGCCCTCTATGAAACGTGAAATTGCTCGTTTGAGAGTATCGAAAGATTTCCCGCGTTTAAAATGGTATTGCTTACGTCTTGAACTGTTTATTTTAACTTCACATTTAAGGCTTTTTATCACGGCGAATATAAGTAAATTGAACTTAGTTATTACGAGTTTTGTTTGTTCTTTAAAGAAGGGTAATTCTGTTTGTAATTTTCATAGCACCTTGCACTTTCAATTTCATTGTCGGTGAGTGTTGTTGGTCTTTTATTTGTAATTTTATTAGTTTGTTAATACTGATAGTAATAGTACTACTAATACCATTAATATTACTAGTATTAATAATGTTATAATTTATATAGTAGTCTAGCAGGCCCGTATGCATAATATTTGAAAGTGTATTTCTAATTTGTGAGATCAAAATCCAACACGTTATGCGGAGCGGCTTCGGCCTTCCAATTACAAAGTGTCAACATCCATGCGACTATTTAAAGTTCAAGCCAAAAAATGCTAATGCTTCATCAGAAAAAAAATCGACTATGTGGAACGCGTTGAATACCATAAGCAGCTGCGCTATAATTATATAAGTTAATAAGCATAATTTTTTACATCACAAAAATAATTTGCCGAATCCTCCCTGCGTACGTGCATGTTCAGTATACTTTTATGTTTTATTAAAGTCTGCGTATAGTTTGCCGTGAAACGATCGGCATTAGATGTAAGAAACTAACATTTTAACGGACATAATCATGATAATGTGGTTGAAATCATTTAACACTTACTATTTGGTTTAAAACTTAAACTAAAGAAGATTTTACTAATTACTACTACCAGTTCCACACTACTACTACTACTACTTCACTTCAGGGCTTTCTGGTACTAATGGATATACAAAAATTGAAAAGATTATAACGTGAAAGAAAAAGGAATGCCCATTGAAAGCAATGGAGAAAAGAGAATAACAGTTCGTTTCTTTAAAACTCCAAGTACTTTTTAAAAAGTTAAAACCCCCTATTCAGTTAATAAAACTTATTAAAAGTAACCTTGCTGTAACCATATAAAAGTGGAATGGCAGGTTTGGAATACCGAAAATACATTAAAACTATAGACAAAGGAGGAAGGAGCTCTTTTTGAACCTTAGAATGCCATACCCAGTTAATGTAACTTTACTGTACCATTTAAAACAAGGGATGTGTTGGTCCATCTTTACCATGCTATTTACTAATCAAAACTTTTAAAATGCACAAAGCCAGATCTTATTATTCAATTTCAAATATTCATCAGGCTTTCCTTTAAACTCTCCCACATCTACTGCATCCACCACATTTGAAGTGAATCTATTCCAAAGGCAAACTATCATGTTAGAAAAAAACTTAAAAAGTACTTAGCTGAAGATGACTACTATTATGCCAAAATTTATTTGTATGTTTTAGTCCTACCATTCTCACCATTAAGTATGAAAAAAATATAGTGCATCAGCACTATCATTCCCTTAACAATCTTAAACTCTTCTAAATTTTGTTTCAAGAGAAAACAGTTTCAGAGATCTTAACCTGTCCTTTTGCATGACAATTTCTTCCATCCCAGGTATCATCCAATTGTCCTCCTCTGACCTTTTTGCAATGATTCAATGTAAGTGGATCGGACAAGCAAAAAATTGTTAAATTTGTAATGAAAGCACCAAACTTTGCTCAAAGCTTCTTCCAAGCACCCTTTATTGATTAAGAACAGGTACCACACTAAACTTTGGGTGTAACTGCCATCATCATGGATTTCAAGATGGTTACTGCCAAAATCTGTAATATTCAATATTTGTGGCTCTAATTAAGATAAAAATGTAAATTTAATGTCTAATTATGTTTTTATACCTACATAATCTGACTTTATAATATTTATCTGTGTATGACTAACATAATTATCAAAATAGCTTCTGTCAGTCATTTCATTGTGCATTTTAGTACCAAAATTGCATGCTTACTAGGATAAATTAAACGATAGCTTCAGATAACACTTATGTATAGACCAATTTGTTATTGCACACCTTTTTTATATATCAAAGCACTAAAGAAGCAATGGCTAGTGATACTTTAACCATATTCTATTTTAAAATAGCTGTCTGTGAAAGCCAGTAGGCCTACTTTGGAACACACACACACACACACACGTATTTGGCTGTTTAGTTCAACTAAGGTTAATATCTGTACTTTATAAAAGTAAAGTCTGAGTGTAATATATAATGTTATCTTAAATTTTTTTAAAGAGGAAAAACATTTTGTTGTAATCATTTTAAATACAACCATATTTTAATCAATAATCTGTTATCTCAGCCTGCTTAAGTCATTACACAGATTGTTATAAAACAGGCCCATATTTAGAATTGTTTGAAAGGGTGAGGTTCTAATTTATGAGATCAAAAGCTAATACATATTGTGTGAAGCACAATCAGCATGATAATGGTACAGAGGTCTGGGGGCATGACCCCCCCCCCCCCCAGAAAACGTGTGCAAAAAAGAGATACTATGAGATTAAATCTGGAAGCAATTGCATGGATTTTCACATAAAATCCACAAACATCCAATAAAAAGTCAACAAACCATTATTTTGTTGTAACACTACATGGGGAGCTAGACTTAAATTGTTATAGTAAAGTACTGTACTGTCTACGTGCATAGTAGTTATTAATTGTTAAATTATGTTACTAATTTAAACAACTCTGTACAACAATAGTATATTAGCTATTTCAATCATTGGCTATCACATATGTACATGTATGCACTACTGAAATAATGTGCTAGCATGCTCCATTCTTCTGGGGTGCTTTTCCATAAATAATTTACATATATTTTTAATGTTGATAGCAGTGTCATAATGATTATGTATTAAAGCTAAAACACTTGGTCTTTCTTCAGTTTTTGTATACCTCAGGTAATTATTGAACTGGTGGGGAGTAGATGCTGAGCATTCACATGAACATGAATGTAGTGGTAGTGTGGCAGAAAGTTGCAGTGACATAAAGATATTTGATACACTGAAGCCCATTTTTACAAAAAAAAAGAGACAATTATTTAAAGCTCTAGATGCAACTGTGACAACCAGCAGTGTAACAAACATTTGTATATACATTTGACTTATTACGTAAAACAGACAGTTCTTGTGCAAAAAATGTTAAATAAAATTAATAAAATGAGACAACGTTTTTTACTTGCATAATAATTTGTTTGTAAAGTTTAAAAAAATAAGTTAAAAGAAACTTTAAAAACTCTACATGTTTCGGTGGAAATACTTCCACCATCTTCAGGAGAATAAATTACGAAGTACACGTGAAGTTTCTTATAAACCTAATGTATGTGTACAATTAGCATGTTCATTGGCGCCACTTACAACAATGATTTCCAAAAGCTTATTCCGTGGCTCCTGGGCCAAAATCTCTAATTATATTCATTTTGTTTTAACAACTTTTAAGGATTCTCTTATATTTAGTTCATTATTTTACATTATCCCACTCAATAACGTGTAGAATTCGTCACATGTTCTGTAAAAACTGATTCACCTGTTTTTAATTTATCCACCATATTTTGATGATCTTTTACTCTAAATTTTAAGTTTCTACTTTCTGTCCATTTTTTAAACTTTACAAATAAATTTTTGTGCAATTAAAAACATTGATGTCTTGTTTTAATAATTTTAATGTATTATTCTAAAACAAGTGGACTGCGATGCTGTTTATTTATCATTGAAATTTATCACTAACAAGTTAGACATCTGTAAAGAATCCAGTATACAAAACCTGACCATAGCAATACGGCTTCAGGATTCCAATTACAAAGTGTCAACAGAAGCCACTGCAAGCTACTATTTCAAGCCAAAAAATGCTAATACTTCTTTAGAAGAATGTAGACTATGTAGAAAACATTAAATACCATAAACAGCTGTGCTATATATATAAGCATAATATGTTTACAATCCAAAACATACCTCCGCTGACACTTTTAGCTATTACTTGACTGCTATGTTTTTTTTGTTTTTTTGCACATCTAAGCATTCGTCTGATTTTTTTCTCACTTGCTCCAGTCTTTTATACCCCACTAAATTGCCCTTGGCAATATTTGTATCATGGTACTCTCTACCTATGTCAATGCAGTCTCTATCCTGGTACTGTATATAAGCACCCCATTTAGATAATTTTATCACTTTTTGTCGAAAAAGCATCACTAATGGGTTTCCCCGGTCTTATGATTGTTTTGAGATAACTTTTAACATTATCGTGTTATCTAGTTGATTTTCATAATAATAATAATAATTAACAATTTTTTTTCCTTCTCTCAACTGGTAAAATGATTATGGTATGAATTCCTGGACTACTTTTCTTTTTTGGTGTGGAGGCAAATTGAGTCTCTTCTCTCCCACCTCTGATATCTAGCATTGCACAACAATCGAGGTTCTAAGACGGGGTTTGTAGTTCCTATATAGATATATGTTCCCTGATGCGACAGAGTAAGTATACAGACTTACAACTGAACTTCAACATTTTGTTTCCTTTCACTTCACTTTGTTAGAAGACTTTCATGATCACCAACTTCATTGATGACGAGCTGGATCCCTTGTAAGCATGCAGCGCAGATAGCCCTCGTGTAGCTTTGCGCAAAATTCAAAACAAACAAACCCTTGTAAGCATGCATGTTGGTTCAATTTTTGGGTTCTAGTTGTTGTTGAAGTCTCAAATTTCATTGGCTCCTGAAGGGGGGTCATAGTTCTGCCCCTATTTGTGAGTTCCGATCCCCAATATCAGCCCCTCAGTATATTGGTATTCAAAATAGATTCTGTCTGTATCCAAGGTTTCCACTGCTTAGTCAAATCGCCAGCAGCATCAGTGATTATTATATACCTTCAGGGGATCTGGGGGCTCAGTTCCAAAAATTTCTGGATGTGTGGTAACCTTATCCATGGGTCCAGGAGCATTGCAGGTCCTTGGGTCACAGTTGATTGTTTAGTTCATATCTTCCCCACTTTTATCCAAACAACCTGTAGAGTTTTCATCTCCCACAGTTCACCAGGATTTGGAACTTAGTTCTAGGGTTATCTGAGTTTGAATGGTCTAGGTGTAGTGAGATAGTCTGGCTCGTTCTTCAGAGTTTTATTCCTGTCAGTAGTTGGATCTATGTAGACAAGAAATTGGTGCCCAGTCATCAATCTTCCTGGTCTATATCAATGCCTAGATTCTGCAAGATTCACAAGTTACTCATTCATTGATCTGTGTTGATTTTTTTACTGGGATTTTAGATGTCCAACTTGGTTGTAGTCGGCTCCTATCTGCACTTTACCTTAGCGGTAGAGTCCCATCACTTGGCATTTCTGGCAGTTTCTGATTTTTCTTTCAGACTCGCATAGACTTCACTTGGGTTGTGCTGTATCATACAAGTTTTTTTTTCTTGTCCCTTTCATTCCATCATACTGTGTACACACCATCTGATCAATTTTTAGACCATCATGTCCTGATATAACCCAGGCGGGCTTTCCTTTAGAGATTGGGACATCTATTCTTGCTCCAATTCAATATGTCATCAGTCTGGGTATTTTTTGTTTTTCATCTCATCTCTCAGCCAGGCTCAGCTGTCTCCCATCTTGCTCAACATTATATAATAGGATGCCACACTCTTACTCATCTCTCCTTCTATCATTGCACGGATGGTTCTTTCTCTTCTGGGAATGTTGGCATCACTGGAATCTTTCATGCCTTTGGAACAGGAACACAAATGATCCTTTTATTGCTCTTCAAGTGATCAAGGATCATACACATCTATTTACTGATTTACCCAGTTTCCCTTGTTGGGATCTTTCTTCAATCTTGAGGGGGCTGTTAAGTCAGAACACTACTACAATTTAGGTTCCTTTACTGTCACTTCGTCCAGAGTTCCATCCTCTTCACGAATGCTTTGCTTCAAGGATGGGGTGTATATACCAACAATCATGAATTCCAGAGTCTATGTATATATGATAAGCTTTCCCTACATAATGTTTTCATCCTTCTTGCTCTTACGTTCTCATCATGATTCTGGTGGTTCAGAATACATCACTCTATGGCTACAGGTTGAGATCCAGTCAATAGTATATATATGTATGTATGTAATGTTGCGGTCCAATTGCCCTGGCCACCAACAATGGATATGAAGACCAAGACCCCTTAATTCCAACCCTGAGTAGTGGAACCTCAGCTATCTGTTTGGGGCTGGCCAATAGTAATGATCACTAATGTACAATTCCACCCTTAATACAGGAACTAAGTTCAGGGTGAAGAGCATACCTGTTCTAGATGTAGTGTGGTTCCCCCCACTTGGGTACCAATCTTATCTTGGTACACCCATGATCTATGCAGATGCTTTGTATATAGATAATGCCCTCCCCAGCCCCTCCACCTTCTCAATGTGGGATTCTAGGTATAAGTGTCAAGCGGAGGTATGAGTGTTTTGGAAGTTAACATTCTCCTAAATTGAAAATGTATTTCCAATAATACTTACCTCTGCTGACACTCTCTTGCTCTTCCTTCTTACCAAGAGCTGGTGTTAGAAACTGGGATGGTATCAGTCTCAAAAAAGTGTTAAAATTATCTGAATGAGGTGCTTATATACAGTACCAGCATAGAGGGTGCATTGACGTAGGTGGAGAGTATCAAGAGACAAATATCACCAAGGGTAATTTAGTGAGGTGTAAAAGATAGGAGCAAGCGAGAAAAAAACAGACCATTGCTTAGATGGGCAAATAAGAAACCCTGATGGTCAAGTAAAGCTATAAGTGTCAGCAGAGGTAAGTATTATCAGAAATACATTTTCAATTGAGGAAAAATGTAAACTTAAGAAAATAGAGGGTTAGGCCATACACCCCCCCCCCTCCATACATACAAATTTCTAAACTTTTAGTTAAAATGCATGTCTCCAGGATATCTTTACAGTAAAATACATTATATATATATATGACATCTTTTAAAATACGTTAATTGTAGAAGATACAATAAATCGTTAATATTTTGACATAATGTGAGTCAAGAAA
>NW_013666971.1:248826-255368 GCF_000517525.1 Limulus polyphemus
ATGACATCTTTTATAATACTTAATTGTGAAGATCAATAAATCGTTATATTTTGCATAATGTGAGCAGAAACCATATATGATTACAACCTGCAAAAAATATGACAAAACCTATCAAACATGTATATTGTTTGACCAGACATATTTCTGGGTGTAGCCATACAAACAATTTTTTTTTCTTTAACAATAAAGATATTAGTTATGAAGTACACATAATTACAAGAAAAAAAAAGTGACCTCATAAACCATACATGATCTGAAATCCCAGTCATGAATTACATTTATATTAAGTCATAGTTATAATTTTTGAGCATTCATCTTACAGAGACATGTCTGTGATATCAGTGAGATACAAACATTGGGAATATATATTGCATCAAACAAAAATTGCTATAGAGCTGGAGGCAGATTTAAAAAACATGTTTGACACCTGTCCATGTAACATGTTTAGGTGAACTAATTGATACTTATATTCTCAAATTAAAAGTATAATTACCAAAGGAAAACCTACATCAATCACTTACAGACTTGATTATAAAATATTTCTGGGTGAACACTAGTCACTCAGATATAATTTCAAACAGAAATGTAATATTTTCAAATAATCACTACTTGGTTTCTTGATTGTCTTTTATGCTACAGTTTTCATGCAGGTGAAGAGAGCAGTACAAGAATGATGATATTTGCACAATCCTTGTCACACTTCTTACACTACAGTGTACCAGCTCATAGCATGCATTGCTGGCCACTGGCAAAAATGTCCATTTTGGGGACCAACCATTCTGTTTTGTCCCAATAGGTAGTGGTAGTTGGACCTATATGTATCTTGTTTGCATTATGACTTTACTTGCATGTTGCATGAAGTTTGTCTGTGTGGGAGGTCTATTCTCCAGAGCTTGGGACCCTTTAGCCAGATTGACAGTACAAACCTCAGATGTTCTTGAATATAGAAGAACCACAAATTGCTCAATTTTTATGGAAATGGTGCTGTATTATTCCTTTGGACAAGATGGACCACTTAATGCAATGAAAGTCTTAGTCACTTCTAAATATATTTCCCAAACAGTTCAGGTCATTTTCTTTCCTCTCCCTGCCAAAAATGATATGGTATCACAGTGTATGAATGCATGAAGAAAGAACAAGCCAGTTGCCTTTTCTGGACCTAAACTTAAGGCAGTAATGACAAAGGATGTAGCAAAAATGTTTTCCAATACCAAAAGCAATCCACAGTTCTGCCAGAAGCAGGTTTTGCACTTGTGATAATAACTTCATCAGTGTGAACCATCCCAATAAAATACATTTTTGTGATCATTTTTGGCAGCATTGGGCCACTGTGTGCTGTGAGGACTCATCTAATTGTGTTGTGAATACTTGTTCTGGTCCAACATCTATTTTCAATAGTTTCTTGACAAGGAATATGAAAAATTCTTGCATGTTTTGATCATTCTTGTGGCTGGATCTTTGTACAACAAAATTGCTCTTGATGAATTCTGCATGTAGGGTAGGATAATATTTTTTCAGTCCTGCCTTATCACAAACAGCAGACTGTGCACACTGCATGTGGTCAAGAGCAAAGAATAACGGAACAGCTTTGTGTAGGATAGCAACATACAAATCAGTTTCCTTCGTGTAATGATGATAAGTAAAGGTTCAGTAAGAGTCCAGGTCCCTTGACAACATCCCAAGTAAAAAAAAAAACCAAAAAACTGCAGTTGTTCCTTTGATTGCAAAGGTAATGGCACGATTGTTACCTGATTTCTTCTCCTTATATGCAGCTTGTTGAAGTACATTAGGTCAGCTGTGGTGACCTGGTGGGCATACTGTGTGTACCTTACATGAGAGGCACTTAGCAGTGCTTCAGCTCTTCCTGATGTTACAACACCAGCCTTTGCTATCACCTTAGACCATCCACTGCCATCAAGCCAGTCACCCAAAGTCTTAAGAATAGTTACCTCAATATGAAGCCCCCCCCCCTCTCTATGACAACTACAAACTTGTTTTCCCCATGTGTTTCAGGATATGCTACTGGATCTGCTTATCAAGGCTGTATAGAGGCTGATCCATGGTAATGAAAGGTGTCTGGTCTGGGTTGACATGCTTAATTGTTTCTATAGTTTTTATCTTTGCATGTTTTACTATTGCAGCTGAATAAGCATTTTCTTTGAAAAGAGGTAGAATGGCAGTCATAGCTTTTGACTGATTTTGTCTGATAGTGTACTAGGACGAAAAGCTGCCCAGGATACAGAATCACAGTTTATCACCACACTACTTCAGTTACCTTTTCAAACCACTGACGTTTCTTTGCTTTTGCATCACAAACTGGATGGTTTTTCAAACCTCACTGATTATTCTGTTAAAGGGACTCTAAAGCTTTTGTTGTGCATTGAAATTGGTTGGGCCTATGAATAGCTTTTTGGAAGTTGAGACATAGATCTCTGTCTGGAAGCCTCATTGATTGGTGTTGACTAAATCACTGCTGACACCTTGATTTAAATTTGTATGGTTTGTCAATAAAATAGCAGTGCCATGGAATGAATCTGAAGCTGTGGTGGAGGAGAGATTATGATCTAAGTTATCAACAGCTGCACTTGTTTATACAGACTTATTCAGTGTTGGAGGACACACTATGGCTTTCTCCTCATAGTGACTACAGTCAGTATTTGCCAGGTCTGATGTTAATTGTAAAACCCTGTCATAAAATACTGAAAGATCAAGCTCGTGTAATTTCTGTAAGGGCCTTGCTTTAGCGTAAACCAGTATACATGGGTAGTGGTCTTCTGACAGTTCAGTGGCATGTGGTTTTGCAGCTAGATGGCACATACTGAACATTTTTGTACATTAGAAATTGAGATATAACATTGATTGCATTATATTTGTTTGATTTTGTTTTCTTTCACACTATGTTGCTGTATATTAATTCTTTCCAGAATCATTATTACAAGAACTAATAATGCTTCAGGAACACCTTTTTTGTGACAGTCACTGGAGAATGTTCCACTGAACATATTTCTTTGGACAACTGAGGCAGCTTTTGCTAATATCATAGTATCCTAGCCAGCACTATAATCACCTACACCATTAAGTGCACTTTCTATGGGTGTTTTAAATGCTAGTAATGCATCCCTGCTTTCACTAAGTTTTTAATTTAGTATTTGCAGCAAACAGATTCTCTTTAAGGCAAGATGAATTTATGCTCCTAATTATGTGTGATCAAAGCCTGATTGTTTTAATCTGTTTGCTTAAAGCTTTTTAAGCCAAATTTGAAAACTTGTGCTACATTTTTACTTTAACTATATTCTTCATTGTAGGAGATGAGTAGAACAAGTGCAATTGATTTTGCTAAAATTATTATTTGAACTACTTTTGGCATTACAGGTTTTTTACATGTGATCATAAAGATTTGCACAACGTTTGTTATGATAAAATGCATGTAAGTCTGACAATGCTGTCTTAGCAAGTAATTCAGTGTCTCTAAACTTGACAGCTCAATCTCTAACATGTACCTCAATTTCATCAGTGCTAGTTTTGTGAAATTGGCCACCAGCTTCATTACAAAAGAAATATAGAGATCATTGTATTGGAGTGTTAGTAGGTGCATCAAAAGTTGATCTAGTTTTCTTGTGACTAGTTTCAAATGGACCATCATATCTTTGTTTCTGATTCTCTTTTTTAAGCTCTGTCTAGTCTATTGTTGGAGAATTGTAGATAAAAGTTCTTGTGATATACTGCATCATTTAACTTGAGAGTCTCAAGAATTCCTGTGCCATCGTCAAGCCTGATAAGCTACAAGTTTTTGAAAGACATCTTATTGAGTCAAACTACCAATTTTTTTTAGGCAATTAGTCATAGCCAGTTGGATGACTCGTACTTCATATTTCAGGACAGATTAAGCATTTATCTTTTTCATTTGACTGACATAGAAAACATAAAGCACATTCTGTTTGTGGAAACTAGAGGAGGGTGATTCTTCTTTGGATGTAACAAGTTTGTGTTCTCTAGCTGGAATAGACATTTTCTTGTCATGAATATACTGCCACCACTATACTACCAAACAAAACTAGTCACCGTGCAAGCTGCTACTTTTATTGAGCATACACTTCTGGAAAAGAAGTATTTAGTCAACTTAAGGTGTTTTCTTATACTTTAGATAATGCTGCATCTTCAATTCTTGTAAAAAGTATTTAAACCTGAAAAATAAAAAATGTATTGCAATGGTTCTTTAATGTTGACTTCCATCTCAAAGCAATCTCTAGCCCTTCAAATTATATTGGAAAAAAACTACAATATTAAACAGTAGAAGAAAGGGAAAGTAAACATTATGAATGTTGTTATAAAAAAAAATATATTCTACAACCAGATTTAATATTAAATTCACAGAATTCAAGGTGCTTCCCACCAAAGTTGTTATTAATAGCTGTAATTAAATCAAGATTAAAATCTAAAATTTTTGTTGCAGCATGTTAAGTATAAAATTCAATTTTCTATCATTAATGCACATATAAACATAACAAAAGACTTATCTGACTGGAAAACATGGATTTAGACATTAAAATTATTTTATTTTTAATGACATTGAAGCAAAGTTAGATGGAAAACCGGGTATCAATGGCAGCCATTTTGAAATCCAAGATAGTGACTATTACAGTGACATTACAGCTTGGAATTGTCTTTTAATTGATAGAGCATATGTTTAAGTACACGTGTGACAATTTTGGCGCTATCATCACAATCTGAATGATTCTCTTGATCTTAGGAGCTAAGCAACTGCACTGTCTTTCCAAAGACTCGACCCAGTACTCCAAATCTGGCTTAAGCAGCAACCTATACATTGAAATTATAACTTTAATCTGTATTCAATATTTCTGTAGATACAACCCAAAATCATATTTTCTCTGCTATTAGCAACAGCACACAACTTGGATGGCTTAAGAGATTGATAACCCAGAACAAGATTCTTTTCTTTCATAACACCTAAGGTTATTCCCATCAAAATTATATTCATAATTCACATTATGATATTCTACATTGCACTTATTATAATTACAAGCCATCTGCCATTTATTTACTAGTTCTCCAAATAATTTTGTAAAGTAACAACATGATCCTCATAGCCAGCAACACCCAAAATCTTAATATCATCAATAAATTTAAGTAACAGATTAACCATTCCTTCAATGATATAAATCAAAAAGAGCAAAAATCATTCACTTATGGGGCACCCTACTTGTGACGTTAACCAGTTTGACTGAACTCCATTGATTAGTCTTTAACTTTCTTCCACCCAGCCACTTTTCTATCCATACGATCCAAACTATCCCTCACAACTATATAGATCTTTTTCTTTTTTTGAAACTCCAGATATCTCTTCAAAGAATGTCAAAAGATTAATAAGGCATGTTTTTCCCCTAATAAAACCATATTGAGTATCTAACAAATTTTAAAGTTCATTAAATGTTCTTACAAATCATCAAAGCATCTTTTTACCAGACTTCAAAAACTTTTCTTACCATTGATGTAAATCTATTAGGCCTATAATTACTAGGACAATTTTTATCAACTCCATTGAAAAGTGGAGTAACATAAGCCAACGGATAAAATCTAAGGTTCCACTTCTAACTAAAATTACTTCTAAGCCTTAATAATGTCAAAATAATATTTTTTCTAGATAAACTTTATAATCTACAACTGCAAGTGTTTGTAATTTATCTCATAGCTTAAGTATTTAGTCTTATGACACCTTACCATTTATGTTATAATGGGTGTATGAAAATCAGTTAGCTAGCTAGTTTCCTAGATATAGATAATGACATTAAAAAAAGTTCAGTTTACATATATCCATTTCCTTCCATCTATTAGGTTGTCAAGAAATTAATGTCGTGTTTTGGAACAATTTTATAAACCACCTCCCAGAAAACGTACATCACTTATAATAGTTAAATGAACCACCTAAACATCATGTTAGTGTAGCCTATATAATGTGTAAAGTTTAGTATACTCTAATCCCTTATAGTGATGGCACATGATGAGACACATGTTTGGGATCTAATGCTGTTTGAATACAAGAAAGGAAACAATGCCTCTGTAGCCACAAAGAATATCAAAGAAGTTTGTGGAAGTGTTTTGAACGTTCGTAAGTGTCAACAATGGTTCAGCAAATTTCATTCAGGTGACTTTAGCCTTAAAAACTGTGATGGCAGGGGCCAACATGTTGGAATTGATATTGATGCTCTGAAGTGCTTGTTCAGTCTAACCCAAGGCAACACACTCATGAAATGGCCCTGAAATTACATGTCTCTCATCAAATAATATGTGCAAACACTGCTTCGTCTCTTCTTGCGCGTAATGCACGCAAACCATTTTTGGACAGAATTGTCACCGGTGATAAAATGGATTTTATATGCAAATATTAAATGCCAAAAACAATGGCTCAGTGCTAGACAAAAACCTGGACTCCATCCACAGAAAGTGATGTTTTGCATTTGGTGGGACATCAAAGGAGTAATTCATTTCGAACTCCTCAATCCACAGTGAACTGTCAATGCAGA
>NW_013666971.1:256388-263102 GCF_000517525.1 Limulus polyphemus
CTACTTTTTTGAAGAAAACCTTGGTAGTTTAAACTATTTATTATAAAGGTTTTCATTATGTTAGTTTCTACTTTTTTGAAGAAAACCTTGGTAGTTTAAACTATTTATTATAAAGGTTTTCATTATGTTAGTTTCTACTTTTTTGAAGAAAACCTTGGTAGTTTAAACTATTTATTATAAAGGTTTTCATTATGTTAGTTTCTACTTTTTTGAAGAAAACCTTGGTAGTTTAAACTATTTATTATAAAGGTTTTCATTATGTTAGTTTCTACTTTTTTGTAGAAAACCTTAGTAGTTTAAACTATTTATAAGAAAGGTTTTCATTATGTTAGTTTCTATTTTTTTTGAAGAAAACCTTGGTAGTTTAAACTATTTATTATAAAGGTTTTTCATTATGTTAGTTTCTACTTTTTTGAAGAAAACCTTAGTAGTTTAAACTATTTATTATAAAGGTTTTCATTATGTTAGTTTCTACTTTTTTTTAAAAGAAGCCTTTACTAAATTTTAATCTCTCATATTTAAGATAAAGTTTAGTTGAATGGACTGCAACTTGTAGAAACACAATTATAGAGGACAAAATTTCTAGACTTCTGGCATTCTGAAGACAAAAGGCGGAAGACTTTACAAACGTCGTCCTCTACATGTGTTTCTACAACCACCAGTTGCCATTCATTCAACTAAATTTCATCATGAATACTCTGCCTAAACGATGTATCAAAAATACCATATCATATTTATGTTATAACGAACTAGTTATTACAGCCAAAAGATAACATTTACTTGCTGTAACTCTTTAGCTTGGCGATAATATTTTTTAGCTTTTTCATCCAACTCCTGTATTTTGTTTGGTATGCTGTAACCAAGAACCCTCAACTGTCTCACTTCTCGTATTAAAGATACCAAGCGAGGACTGTAATTCACTCGAGGTTGACCGTTGTTGTCAAGTGACACTACAGGCTGGTCAGTCTCTAGACTAGAACACAAAGAATTTTTTTTTTAAATCCAAAATGCTATTTCTAACATTTTTAAGTGTAAAGTAAAAAATATTAAAAAATATTACTGAGCTTTTCTATAAAAAAGGAAAGAGATTTATAAATATATAAATATATAGCAATTGTAATACACAGTTAAAACATATATTATGCATAAAATCCAATACAGTAATAATTTACAGTCTCTTAAATCACAAAAACATTTTTCTTCAAACATATGTATGCACCTATTAATGAATATTATGCAAATTATTTAACTTTATATGTTCTAGAAATTAATGTTAAAAATTTACTTACTGATTAATTTAATTAATAATATTTTTGCTGAAATTTTACTTCAGTTAGTTTTATCCACCCAATATCACTTTTAACATCAAACCAGTGGTTACACATTGAAACTCATAATCAGTTAAAATAAAACACACAGTATGATGAAACTCATACATACATACATACATATATATATATATATATATATATATATATATATATACACACACACACACACACACACACAGAGATATATATATATTATTTTATTTTAGGTCATCAAGAAATTACTGTCACGTTTTCGAACACTTTCATTAACCCCCTCTAAAAGAAAAGTACATCACATATAATAGTTAAATGAACTGCCTAAATGTCATGTTAGTGTAGCCTATATAATGTGTAAAGTTTAGTATACCCTAATCCCTTATAATGATGGCACACAACGAGACACACATTTGGTATGTAATGCTATTTGAATGCAAGAAGGGAAACACCTCTGTAGTCATAAAAAATATCAAAGAAGTTTATGGAAATGTTTCGAATGTTCGTAAGTGTCAACAATTGTTCAGCAAATTTCGTTCAGGTGACTTTAGCCTTAAAAACTGTGATAGCAGAGGCCGACATGTTGGAATTGATATTGATGCTCTGACGACACTTGTGGAGTCTAACCCAATGCAAAACACTTGTGAAATGGCCCTGAAATTGCATGCCTCTCATGAAACATCTAAGTAATATGAAAAAACTCCATAAAGAAGGTGTTTGGGTGCCTCATGAACTCTCCAATGATCATTGTTTCCAACGTGTGAATGTGCTTTGTCTCTTCTGGTGCATAATGCGTATGAACCATTTTTGGACAGAATTGTCAGCGGTGATGAAAAATGGATTCTCTCTGCGAGTATTAAATGCCGAAAACAATGACTCAGTCCTAGACAAAAACCACTTCTGACCCCAAAACCTGGACACCATCCACAGAAAGTCCAAATGCAAAGCATCTTACTCCTTTGATGTCCCATTCATTTCAACCTCCTCAATCCACAGTGAACTGTCAATGCAGAGATCTATTGTCAGCAACTGGAACATTTAAATCAAGCCCTTCATTAGAAATGCCCTTCACTCATCAATCAGAAAGGTGTTCTTCTCCACGACAATGCACGTCCACATGTGGCATGTTTGATGTAACACAGGATTATGGAGTTGGGCTGGGAAGTTCTCCCCCACTCACCATATTCTCCTGATATGGCACCATTAAATTGCCATCTTTTTCGTTCACTGCAACACTTCTTAATAGGAAAACTTATTCAATTGTGGAAGGTATTAAATAGGATATTGACATGTTTTTTACTTCAAAGCCAAGTGATTTCTTTAATCAGGGCATTAACATGATTGTAAGGTGGAAAAGCATCATTGATAAGAATTGAGACTATTTCATTTAATAAATGTTTTATTTTGATGTATAAGTTGTTCAGGATTTTTCATTTAAAAAAGCTACATTCATTTCTTGACAACCTGATATATATCTTCATAATTCATTATATTAAGTAATATTTTTGAAACTTTTATAAAAACGGAGATTCAACCTATATGCATTTTGTAAACCTGATAAATAAATTGACGTGAATGTCTTTTATTGACAAAACATTTTGAGGAATGGAAGCCATGCTTTAAGTGTGTGAACAAAAATAAAACATACCATAACTTTTTTAAATAAACGGATTGATTTGATTTTGACAACCTCCAAATATGGTTATAACATTAGTATCTCATAATTTGTTTTCCATTTTGTATAAAAACATTTACTCTGATATGAACTTGACATTTTTTTCTATTCGGATTATATTATGCATTACAATTTTTCAACAGTTTTTTTCAAAATCCAGATTAACAAAGGCCTTTACTAAAGAGACCGGTTTTATTGCGAACTGAAACTTGCATCATGTGGAACACAAGTGAGTGTTTGAAATTTATGGACAAATATAGTTTTTTGTTAGGGAGGTGTGTTGATCTTTTAATATATATTTAGTTGAATCTTTTTTTTTATACAGAATAATTTATTTATGGTGTCATTATAAAATCTATATGTATTGAAAATAATATTGAATTGTAAACATCACAAGTGTAATTGAAGTTTTTGGATATGTTTGGTAATGCATAATTAGTCAAGGTGTTGTTCAGAGCATAGAAAGAAAAAGTTGGGATTATTGTGTTCACAAATTAAGGACCTGACCCAAAATGCTGTAAAAATTATCTCAAAATTGGTTTGTAAATAAAAACAAATATTAATTTTTAACATAAAATAAATTTTGAACAATTTTTGTATATTTAACAAGTTATTTCTATATGAAAAAAAATATCTTACTTTTCAGCTACATAGTTGTCATTTATGATATCTTTAAACAGTAGCTTCTATAATCTTTTCTTTATTACAGAAGTATTTTGAAGTTGATTCTAAAGCTCTTCTTCAAGTGCCATTGTTTAAAATTGAAAGTACCTCATCCATTTCTTAATAACTGATCAAGGGAAGACTACTTTCTGGATAAAAATTCAGACAGTTTTTATAGTATCTTCAAAGTATCATAATGCCTGCTAAACCCCTCATTTCACTGGATGACTTAGAAGCCTTGGTGAAATACCTCTAGTGAGCTTGGGCTTTCTCTTGTTAAAGTTTCTCCAATTTCTCTTCATTTAAGTCAGTTTTATTTCACAATGTTATGCTCATTAACTTATTCCTCTGAAACTGTTTGTCAAAATTGATATGTTTTTTTTTACATTCTACAGTCTCCTTAACTTTTTATTGGTTGTCTTCCCAATAATTATACAGTTCTTAATAAGGATAATATGAAGAAGTAATCTCCTTGAGATTGGGGTCTTTTGCACAGTATTTTTTCTCAGTTTTTGATTCTACTATCTTTCTTTTTCCCATATACTTGTTTGGTTTTTTTTACATGTTCATCTAATAGGAGTGTTACAACATAATTATTTCATTACTGACTTTTTTTGGTTCTTTTCTTATTGTCTGTCCTTGATCTGAAATTTGGTGTTTTACATCAATGAAAATTTAAACCAGTTTTTTACACAAATAGACTACTATTTTTTAGATGATGGTTAATAAAAATCTGCATGAATATGAGTTTTCTTCTTGTATCAATTTTTTGGTTAAGAATAGTTCCTCTTAAAATTAAACTGTAGTGGTTTATTAAATTTCTGAACCAATATCTTTAGTTAAAGCATACCAGTAAGAGCATAAAATCACTTAAGTCTCAAACTTTGTTCATGGTATTTATGACAGATGGCTTGTGGGCTCTCAATGTGAGTTATTACTTTTGATGGAGGATTGTAGTCAAAAGTACAAATAATAAAGCCATAAAATTAAAAGAAAACATGTGCAAAGGTTAACAGTTAAAAGTACAAGTATAATAAAATTAAAAAATTCAAATGATGCATTCAAAAAAAAGAAGGTATTCATTTCATACTTTTAAACTTTTCATTTCACTGTACATTGATGTTTTCACTACAGAAAGTGTTAGGATAGAGGAACTAGCAGCTAAAATACTAGATGTCATTTCACAGGGTCCCCAAAAATGTTCTGTTTCAGGAGTAAATAAAACCAAAATTAGGAATAAAAAATATATTTATTTCTTACTTTTCAAATTCATATGTTATACTGTGTTATAGCCTATAGGGTGCATAGCTCTTATTGTGATTCATGGCATGTGCACATTTTACTTATGTCACAACAGTACAAATTGCATTGTTAAGTGTCCCTTATGTGATATCATTTTAGTGTCTACTGATTGACTGACAGGCAACACACTAATATATAGTGGTGCTAGTAATTAAAACAGGTAACCTCTCCAAGCATACTTCGGCTCCGTTTTGGGGAAATAAAGTTTTAGCTAAAAAAAAGTTTACTGATTTAGGAGATCCTGGAGGTTATACAAATGAAATACTAAAAGTTAAAATGAAAAGAACTATTTTTATTCTTTCTATGAGAATCACATTTCACTCATACTGACTGATGAAAGGCTTCATAAATTCTCAAACAAATCTTCAACAGAAGTACTTCCATAAAAATGTTGCTTTTTTTATATACAGCAGTTTCGTAATGTTAGGTAAAAGACTGCCAAAGTTTGTGCAGATACATTTAGTAACTTCAGAGTTAAGTATAGTTTCACATCTCCAAGGTGGGTCAGATTGGCCCACTTCATACTTAATGTTAGTAACAACTGGTTGTCTTCTCTTACCCGACTATTCTTCAATCCAATTAACTAGTTCTTCTCCATCCTCCACCAGTGTGATGTTTTTAGCTTATCTTCTGTGTGGAAACTTGTCAAATGCCTTTTTAAAATCTAAATACACCAAGTTCATATCCTTTCCATCATCCATATAACACAACATTCTTTCTTTTAAAAAAATTAACAAATAATAAGGTGATTTCTTTTTTAGTGAATCTGTGATGCTATATTTCATTGAATGATTTTATAAAGTTTTTATCAGACTAAACCTTTTTCCACTATAGAAGTAATTCTGTCCACCTTTAAAACACTAGGAAGGACATTTATTTTTCCTGAGGCTTTATTTTTAATCTCAGTTTCTTTTTTTTTTGCATAATAGCAAAGAAATTGTATGTGTGATTCAGGTCAATTCAGTGTTTTTCAAAATGCTAAGAGTCAGGAATATTTGCTAACATCTCTTATATATAAATAATGGAAAATAAAAATAGAAGGAAAAAACATGAGCTATACCATTTCATAGTCTTCATCAACATCCTTTAAGGGCCCAGTATCCATTTTAAACATTTTGATTACCTTTAACAAGGCCACAAAATACAAACCTTCTGTAAATTTGAAAAACTGGGAAAGATGAAGTAACAATGGTGGAGTGTTTACAGTAAGCAAGTAAACACTCTTGTAACATAAACAAAACTATTGGTATGTAAAAGAATGTATATTTATATATATATACAGATTTGCAGAATCACCAAAAATTTTCATACTGCTTGTAGCTAATAACTGGGATGAAATATGTACACAATACTTTATATTAATAAGCTATATTCTAATGTACTCTTTGAAATATATATATATTTTTTAATCCAGACACATGCATTAATCCTCTTTGCTATGGCAGGTCAAAGTGCACGTCATGACTTTTTAGAGAATTACATTCAAAATTTAATTAAACTACTTTATTATCAGGATATATGAATAAAATTGGTGTGAAAATATAGCTATTAAATCAAATTTTATTATTATGTAAGTTTTAAGTTCTTAATTTTATAATAAAATATTTTTTAAAAATCCCCAATCTCACCCTAGTATGAGAATTGTGACATTTGCTCTCTAGGTATCCCTTCTTCTCTAATTTATTTACCACCTCTCTGAGAAGTATGGAATTTTTATGTAAATTACTCATTAAAATATTGTTATTACTCTGGCAAAACATAATTTTATAC
>NW_013666971.1:263123-278790 GCF_000517525.1 Limulus polyphemus
CCACCTCTCTGAGAAGTATGGAATTTTTATGTAAATTACTCATTAAAATATTGTTATTACTCTGGCAAAACATAATTTTATACCCTTCAATCTTATTTGGTTACAGGGCCATCAAATATAAAATCAGACACATCTTGCCATGACCACCTATCACATCCTCTTTCACAAATACTTCTCTGATGTTTCATATTACATTCATTATTTATAACCAACAGAAAACCAAGTTTTAACCTATGAAATGGTGTATTATATTACATTGTTTGCTGTACAAAGAATTGTCTATTTTGCTTCCAGTTCAAACTTTATTTTCATGGGAAACACATCAACGAGCTTATCTGAATTTTTAATGGCTCTTCTTGCATAGCTAGAAAGCAAGAGAAATTATCATAATTAAAGGATATTGTCTTCCTTTTATGTGTTATTATTCTGTGTTCTTAGGTGAATTATTTAATTAAATAAATAATTATTTAGTTTAGTAGTACCAGTATAAAAATAAGTAGGGTTAAGTTTCATTGACAGTCAACAGCAAAAAAAAGAAGGCTCAGCTAAGTATTATTTTTCTTGTTTTTTATGTGTATTCTCTCTTTATTATTATAAAAGTAACTAAAATTAGAAATTTATTAGATTATATTAGGTAAAATATAAAAAAGTAATAATAATAATATTTTTCACAAGTAGCTTGTGAGTTACATAATTTGATAGGATAATTTTGATTTACAACTTTCATGATGGGATTATTAGTTAGGCAGGGTTGAAAGGGCAGATAAAACAATAAAGTTAAAGTAGAAACAGATGTATACCATTACCATCCTTAAGCTGTTTAGGATAAACAGGTCTAGTTTCCTGTTACAAATTGAAGTCATTCAAGAAAGAAAAAAGGGTAATTTAGATTTATTTCCTTTTTTGGGCTTTTTTTTTATGGTGGTTGTGACGTCAGTCAAATTGACTGATCCTGAACAGAGTTAGAGTAGAGAAAATAACAGATAAATTATAAAGTTTTACTGAAAAAAGTTTGAATTTTATTTAGGTTTTAAAGATTATGCAAATGAAATTTGATAATTTTCAGACGAAGAAAAGTATTTTTAATCATAACATGAAAATCATTTTGCACTTGGACTAGTATAAAGAAATGCTATATATATTCATGGACAAATCTTCAGTAAAAATCTAGCTTTAAAAATTTCATGAAGATACCCAAAATATATTCAAAGATATTGTACGAAAACTGAAAAGTCAATTTGGGGTCAAGTTATAGGACAAATCAACTGAGCCTGTAGTGAGAGAGTTATTAAATAAATCAATAACTTTTATAAGAGATCTCTGGTTTACTACACTGTAGGTGGATACTGGAGCTTTGTGAACACAGTCTGTCATGTTTAGTGTAGTTTCTGTACTGAAAAACAGTAATAGTACCACAAAGATTACCTAATCATACTATAAAAGTGTTGTTTATTTGACACAATTTATTTTATTTCTATAAATATGTTAAATTAACATAAAATACAGTAAATTTCCATTTGGTTTTAAAATGGGGGGGGGGGTAGAGCAATATATAGTTTAAGAAATGTTTTTTTCACTAATGGTATATTAATGATTGTGATCTGGAAATGTTTGTGATCATTAGGATTTATTGTAGGTGACAGTATTCAACAGGACTTGTCGATTATTGAAATTTGGAGCTTTTTACCTGTTTTGTAAAAATATCACACTTTTAAAGGGAAATCATCTATTGGTTACATTTTTGAATGCACATTATATGCATGTGCATATCAATTCTGCAGCTTTATCTTTAGGCATCAGTGACTGCAGTAAATGTCTTTTTTATGAGGAGTTGTGGAAAATTTCTAGTTTTATAGTCATGAGAATTTGATCTAATAACAGAACTCAGCATTATATGATATGATAAAAAAGGACTTGATTAAACTTTAACTAAATTTTTGATCTAAAACTAAAATGCATTAAGGAAAGTTAAATATTGAAATGGTGTTTCCATTTAATTTTGTGCTCTATGAGCAATTTTGTTAAGGTTTGTAAAATGATCATGTAGGAGAAACGATTCTAACATGAGTTTCTAAATATAGAACTTCGTAAGCAACTAATTTTAATTAATGGTGGGAGACATTTCATTTGTTTCTGCTTCAGATATGGATCAACATGGTTTTGATCAAACAGGAGGGGGTTTTCTGAACTCTTCGGGGAATTTTGGATCACCTGCTGTTGGTTCTCCTAATGAAAAGAGAAAGGTGAGTATTTAATGTTTTGTGTAAAACACAATTTTAGGAATTAAATTAATATTATACATGCATTTAGGTAATAGCTCAGGGTGTATTGAAATTTTTTCAGACTTGATAACAGTATGCCCCCCCTCCCCAAACACACACACGCAGTGGCTCTTCATTAACACTGCAGGCTTATGATGCTAGAAATTGGGTTTTAATACTTATGGTGGGCAGAGCTCAGTTAGCTAATTGTGTAGCTTTGTGCTTAACAACAACCCCCCCACCTATAAAAGTAATTGTTTGGGACTTAGTTTTGTTAATGTGTCAAGCTTATTTTAATTTATTCATTCAGCCTCAAAATATCTGTTGTACAATTTATAATTCAAGTAGTTTTGAATAAAGAAAAATCACATTTCTTTTTGTGAGAGAACTTACCAAGATTTATTTGTGAAATCCTCGATATATTTTTAGGGTATATTTTAAGTTAGTTTCCATTTATTTTTAAGACAGTAACATGTCATTACTAAAAGATCTAACTTTAATGAGTTACTTCTTCAAATAAAAATTCATGTAGCTTTAAAGTATGCATCTTAAAACATAACAGATGTATTAGCTGCTAAAAGATGATGTCCCAAAACTACTATAACTGGTTAAATAGGTTAGAGAAAAAGCTGCTTGTAGTTTTTCAATAACAATCACACATGAACCATCTGAGAATTGTCTAAGTCTGTCTGCCAAAATAAATAAGTGTAATGAGATTGTATTAGCTGGAAAAATTGTTCTTTCTATTGGTTATAAACATGCCTAACAAATAAAGATGTGCTGTATAGATAAATTTGTTCAAAGTTATGATAAAATGGGAGAAGCTTCACTTATGGATGCAATAAATTTATTTATATCTTGTAAGTTCAAAAAGATAGGTTCATATTTTATATGCTGACCTTTCAGTATTTAGTTTGTGTTTCTAATTGGTTGGTCACTTTGAAACCCATAAAAGAAAATATGGAAAATCTAAACAGAACTGAAAGGGGAGGTTGTGTCATGTGACATAGAGCAGTGAAGATCGAGAATTTGTTTAAATATTTCCTTTAGAAATTAAATAATTAAAACTTAGTTTATGTAAAACTTTGAATTATAAACTACATTTCAATGCCAATTATTTTAACATGTGATAAATTTTTAATGTAACCCCGTAAAAAATGATGCACACTTTAGGCCTGAGCAGAGATCATATGGTTAACAGGCTTGCGTTAATGACAGTGACAGATAGCCTTAGTAGCTTTTCCATAAAGATGGGGCAACAAGTTTGGTGGCATTATTTTAATTAGTTGTATAGTTGGAATAATCAAAAATAGTAACACTATGAAAACATAATTTAGTTGTTGTTTTTGTGATAATCAATTTAATCGTAATAATCAGAACAACTAATTTAATTTACCTTTAGTTAATCAATTACTTTAAGTGACACTGACTGATGTAATCACTTCTCAGAGATAATAAATTACATCACCCAGTTCTTCATACAAAAAAGCTTATATCAATTCCCCAAATGGAAATTAATTTGGGGGGGGGGGTCAATATGTGGGTTCAAATTTTTTAATATTTGATTTTATTACTTTATTCAAAACAAATTCTAGTAAAGTTTATATCAAAACATAGTTCTAGATGTAAGCATTTCAATTATAGTTTTATTCTATAGATGATTGAAAGAGGAGATCTGACTAAATTTGTGTAAACAGTGTTATCTTGTGGGTTAATTTACTATGTCACCAAGGGCAATATTGTTACTATAGTGAACACTTAAAAACTTAATGTTTGTAAAATAATAAACATATGAATCATATACTGTATTTAACAACTGTCTTAAATAAAACTATTATTGGGGAGTTATCAAATATAAAATTAGTTGATTATTAAGTATTGTTGGCATCATGTACTTCATGATTTTGTGTAAAGGACTAATCTTCATGTTGATATTGATGTTTGCTGGTTTTTGTTTGTTTACAGGGTGAACGGCTACACAATGTAGTTCCAGTGACAGTAGCACAAGTTTTACAAGCATCAGATAAAGAAGAACACCTTAAAGTTGGAAGTATGGAATGCCATATTGTAAGTTATTAGTATATTATTTGTTTTGTCTTTTACTAGGCTTGAAAAATAGGTGATTGGAAATGGAAAAGTCAAATTTTATTTTTAATTTTTTTTCCCCACACACTTTATGAATCTGTGAATACCTCTGATTGTTCTTTGATTTGTCAACAGTGAAGTATGTTAATTAACACATTTAAGGAAGTCTTTATCTGTGTTTGTTTTATTTCAAAGTTTTTTTCAGTAACAAAATCACGGCAGTTTCAGGTACTTCGTTGTGAGTAGAAGCTTGTGAAGATAAAATAATAAACTAGAAGGAAAGAAAAAATTTTAATGATAGTTTATAGTAATCACAAACTTCAAGCTTAAGTAAATATATGAAATCTAAACATAACGTTTCAAATCAGGACATGTATATATTGGAGTCTTTCTGTTTAAAATTCTGTAAAACTTTAAGTTAAATGCCAATAAATTTTGTATGATACAAAAACAAAATTCTTAGTGAATTGCTTCATTCCATAATATTTCTGTTTAACTAATGTGTTCTATCTTTTTTACATAGTTGACTCTTGTGGGGCTGGTTCGCTCTGTTGATGAACAAACTACTCGAATAACATACCAACTGGATGATTTCACTGGCCCCCCACTTGAGGTGCAGATGTGGTTTGGTGAAAATGAAGTGAGTTTAACCAATATTTTGAAGTGTGGCATGTATAAATACAATATATATATAATAAAGTATTTATTAGTATTTTTAGTAGGTTTATTTAACTCTAGATTTCGAGTCCACTGCAGTGACTACATCATTGAAAGTTGGTTTCAAAACATGGAACATGCAAATATTTTCTGAATTTGTTAAAATTCATATCAGTTTGTAGTTATGAATTGAGGCTTTGAACTGTTAAATGGGATCCTCTTTGTGTGGTGACCATTGAGAACATACAAAAACAAACCCTAGCCTCAACCACCTTTTTTCCAAAATATTAGAAAATAACACTTTTTTTTTGTCCTTGTATTACTTTATTGTAGTATCAACTTGGCAGTATACAACATATGAACTCTTATCATTTCTCTACAGTGATAATAAAATGTAAACCCCTCAGTTGTGCACTGAAATGCACTCACTGTGGGTGCAATCATGATTGCTTATTTTTTGAAAGAAAGCTAGAAATACTATTAGCAATACTTTCAAGAAGGAAAGAAATGATTGAAACAACAACATAAATACAAAGTTTGTTGTGCAGAAGATGAGCCTGTACCACTACTACTGCTGACAGTTTTCCTTGTACTATCATAAGTATTGGTATTGATAACAAAGGGTGATACAATACATTGAGTGTTTTGGAGGGTATCCTATATCATTGCTCAAAGATCTTGCATCCAGCTGCTCCAGAAAAATATGTGATGTGTTACCTGAAAAAGCAATGATGTTGGGTGTGCCACAAAATGACAATAGAGTAACCATACCAAACTGCTGTATGTTTGAAATGTTAAAGTTTATGAAATTCATATAAAACTAAATGAAATGGTCCAGAGCTTTAAGGAATTTTTCTTGTCACAAGGGCCGTTATGAAGTTGCAGGCAGCTGAATCCATGAATTAGTTTGAAAAATGGTTGCACACCTCACATCACTTATTATAATAGGATACCTGTCTTGGTAAATAATGATTTTCTAGATTTATTAAATGTCCTGTTTCCATCATTTGAAACTATTGAAGTCAAATGAAGTTTGATGTGCATCAGAGTATAAAGCACCTCAGAGGTAATCAAGTTTTCTTCAGATTGACAATGAAATAATTAATAACACTGCCCAGTTATATGGGGTAATGAGTTTTGTTAGTGACAGACTTGTGAATGGCACAGTAAATATTTTAATGTAGATTCTTTGCAACATAATACCTTCCAGGCTGCAGTAAAATTTTGAACACTTTCAATGATCATTTGGAATCTAATGATGTTGTGTATGCATGGAATCACCGATGGACTTCACAAACCATGGAAGAATGATGAACAAGAATATGCACTCCTTAGCTAACAAATCTGTTTTCAGTGTAGTTGGTGATATAGCTTTGTATGACCCAGATGACAAAGGAACCAAGGCTCTGCTGAATGATTGTTGGGACTCAAGTTTTAACTCACAAACCAGCAATGGATGATTCTAGCCTTACATAATGAACTGAAATATATAACAGACATAGTAATAATTGTGGTGGCTCTCAAATAAAGTTTGAAGCAGAATATTTTTGAGAAGAAAAGCTACTGAAAGCTCATGAAAAGAGGGATATGCTGGTATGGAGCTATGGGATGGAAATGTAGGTGAAGCAGTTGAGAATAATGTGTACTTTGACAACATTCTAGTTGAAAGCATCAAATAAGACATGGAGACTGTTTTGTCTCTACCAAGTGCATATCAGTAAGTGATATCTGTAGTGATTTTGTAGTGTGATGATGCGAAATGCTACATGAGCAAAGATTTGAGTGTTTTTGGATTTGTTTTTCATATATTAGTTGTGTTAAGTGTGTGATTCATTCACACAGAAAATGAAGATGGAAAATTCTTATGGGTTAGTAATCTTACAAAATCATTATCAATGGATTATCATCTGGATATGAGAGGGCAACTGTGCACTGATGGCATCACCTATTGATGACTACAAAAAGGTTGATGATGATAATGATGGTGATGGCATTGAAGAGGATGGGAATGATATGTTTGATGTGGATGATCATGTTGACCAAAATAAGTATGCAAGAGTATAGGTACCTTGTCTGGAGTTTAGTCCTTTTCAAGTGTATGGCCATGGATGCAGAGGCAATGAAAGACAGCCCTTGTTGTCCAAGTCTCAACAGTTGAGGATGATACTAAAGAAACTTGATTTCTTGGTCTAAACAGATTGCTTTGCACATGAAAATCTCTTGTGTTTTGGTTGTTGAAGATGATAAGGAAGATGATCCACACCTTTATACTGGTTTTGAAGATTATGTTATGCTGGGGACTTTTCTGATGAGATTGGCAGGACAACCACAACAGAAGAAAATATTTGGGAAAAAGTACGTAGCAAACTACTTTGTTGAAATAGTACAAATGTTTGAATGTTGTGCTCAAAATAAATCATCTGCAGCCACTGCATAAAATACTTTGATAAAGTATTATGTCTGTTTAATTTCTGTAGTCTATATTGGTGTATAAAAGACATTTTACACTAGAAATAAACAATCTTTCGAAACCAAGTTTGTTATTTTTCTCTAATAAGACACTCAACATTTCAATTTACAGCTTCTTCAGGAGCATTTCACTAAAACTCAAACTGTAACTGAATCGTACAAAGATTGAAATAGTTTAAATAATAAATTCCAAATCAAATTTATAGCATCCATTTGACATATTAAGTAGTAAAGCTTATTGTTGAAACTTAACTGCTACCTGTAGTAAACAAAAGCTTATCCAAATTACAGATTAAATTACAAAAGATAAGATGAAAAAAGAATTATAAATATGGGTGCCATCCTTTGTCCCTATTCATCTGTGGTCATAGGTGTTTGATGAGAAGAGCTTCTTTAAATTTTCTGTCAGTGTACTTGGTGGTTTTGGTAAGAATTTTTACAGAAAGTGGTAGTTTCGTGTCAGGTATTATTAGTTCACGATTGGTTAAACAATTATCTGCAACTGTTGTTTATAAAGAGAGTCAATATGCTCACTTATCCTTGTGTGTAGGGTTCTTTTGTTTTCACCAGTGTATATGTGATAGCAAAGGTATTATCTCTCGATGTATAGAAGACATGGCAAGAAATTTCCTAAATGATCAATTTGCAGAAGAGAGGCAGGGATATAAATAGAATTAAACAACAAAAAGAAGTAGCTAAAATGCTTTCTACACTTGTACTAAATGGGTTTATTTTGCAATGTTTTGGCCTTAGGCTCACTTCAGGCATTTAATGCAAGTGGCCAAGAATGCTGTTTAGTATCAGATTTTGACATCAGTGTCTTTCCGAGTCTAATATTCCATCCTGGTGTTACTGAGAAGGTTGGTGTACCACAACAGACCATAGA
The DNA here is from genome assembly GCF_000517525.1 of Limulus polyphemus. Lineage (NCBI taxonomy): Eukaryota > Metazoa > Arthropoda > Merostomata > Xiphosura > Limulidae > Limulus > Limulus polyphemus. The sequence continues at coordinate 271,482 of NW_013666971.1, forward strand.
AGTTTGTCATTTATGCTTCCTATTATAGTAGCTTCTTGCAGACAGGAGCTCTGAAATTACATTTAAAGCTAGTTTTATAATGTATTAGTGATGTTGTTCCTCTATGTTCCACAAAGAAAGTGATCATCTGTGGAAAAATGTTTGCTGGGAAATATTTTGTCTCAGATGAAACCAAAACCAATTTTGACATTTGTGATCCTGATCTCAAAGACTAAAGCTGCATATCTAGTATTTTCCAATCAAGCAACTTTGATTTTTCTTACCCAAAATAAATGGGTAACTTAATTCAAATGTTAACATCCAGAGGCTTTAATCTTGCCAGCAATTTATATTTTTTAAAACAATACAATCATCAAATTTGATTGATGAACATCCTGTCCCTGTTCCCACAGTTAAAAAAATGAACAGTAAGTTTGATTGGTTCTTACATATCTTGGTTATGAATCTCAGTTTTAACTTCTACATATTTCACATAGATGTGTTTTCAAAACATAATTCAGACTTTGTATCTTTCTTCCTACAAAGATAAAATTTCTATACTGCTGAGATAACTAATTGTCCTTTGTGTTCAAGAGGCTTCATTGGCTCCACCACTAGGTGTCATGGACAAATAATTATTGAATTATTAATATTAACTTTTGAACAAAGCAAGTTACCTACATAGAGTAGAATTTAATATCAATTTTTAATAACGAGGATAGTAAATAAAGTGTAATATTTTTGCATTCTTACATTAAAAAATTAGAATGCAATGTGTCATTTTATAATAGCTCACAAGTCCTTACATGCATATTTTGACTTTCTTTTCTCAACTTCTACTGAACCAAGACTATGTACTTAGAAGTTTCTTCCAATCCAGACATTATTTCCCTGGTTGTAAATCTTGTATGGGGTAGCAGTGTGACATTGTGTCATCCCTGTTTGTTTTGTTCTCACACTTAAATACTTAATCTAATTCCATTAACATTTGGTACACACTTTCTACATATTATGTAGTTTGTGCTTGGAAAAAAAGTACAAAAAATCATTTAGTTTAATATTTGTATAATATTTTGGTATTGAATTTTCCAAATTTGTTTCAAAATGTTGTTTTTGAAATATACTTCCTTTCTTCTCAGTTTGTTATATTTTCATTGTGTATTTTCATGTAAATGTATACAATAACTATAGCATACTCATTTTCTAGTTTGTTCATACAATTTCTATACAAAGAAAACTAACCATTAAAAAATAAGAAAGAAAACTGGATACTTTTAAATATTATTTATCAGAAAGTTCCATTTTATATAACTAATTAGCCTAACTTGTTTTATTTTCATTAGTTATTTATTTTTGCCCAGTAGAAACACAATTTGCACTGATATCCTAGACTCATACTGATATAGACAAAATATTTTAAACTATGTTTTTGGTCAAGCTCAATTTCTTTTTGATTATTATAGTTTGTTTTCAATAACTAAAGAGTTCTTGTACATGTTGTTTAAGTAATAAGAAATACACTAATACACACAAATACAAGCTTTTTTTATTTTGATAATTTGTCTTCACAGAACTACTAGCTTACTGTACTAACTTACCCCAAAATATCCTTACATTGTCATCTCATGAATGTTCTTGTAGTTTTACAGTGAATTTACTATAACAAATATTATTATGAATGAAAAGAAACTATAAAAAAAAAGTCGCAAGTTTGTGGCTTGTACCTATGTTTTCTAAACTTCATATTAAAATTCTTTGTTTTTTAGCATGAAAACTTCTGCTAATCACTTTCTTAGAATGTTATTACTTCACATTGACAAAGAAAGATAAGAATTTTTTTTTATCCAATCATTTTTTAGCCATTGGTTCTATCTTCGATGGAGGCTAAGATTTATTGGTTACTGTAGTATCATAAAAGCCTCTCGACAAGGCTCTTGAAATAGCCATTAAGAGAAAAGGAAAGTCGCATAAGAATCCCAAATGGATGTGAATTTTAAGGAAATGCCAGAGTATAGGTAAACATAAACCTGTGCTTTGGGATGGGAAAAAAAAATTAAGAAAATGTGTAAGAGATTTGTTTACAGGTGATATCCATTGTATCTAAATAGAGGTCAAAGTTCAAATATTTTTAAAATTTTCTTTGAAAATTGCACTAACTGCCAAAATATCAATTCTTGGGTATTTTCCTTAAAAGAATGTTGAATAGTTAATTACTCTTTTGTAATGCCTTCGAATGTTGGATAGCAGTCCACCAGCTGTGGTAAGGTTAATGTGCAGTAGTTCCTCCTGTATTGACTTAACTGAAATAAAAAGAAAAAAAAATATTTTAAATGTTATGAATGTTAAGTATTGGCAAAATATATTTTTCTTCCAGTAGGGATGTGTACTAAATGTCCAACTGTGATGCAAGATTTGAATTTGTTAGTAGGTTTCATTAATCATTTTTTTTTAGTTTGCAAAATATTTGTTGTAAATTTATTTCATTTTATTCCTAATAGTATTATGTAAACTTCTTTGCTTGGTCAAAATTGCAGCTACCTAACTTAGAATGTACATTAATGACAGTTTTTTTTCATTGGTTGTCTGTTATAGGATAGTAGTCATTACTAAAAATTAACCTACCTGATTGACCTTGGTGTAAGGCAGTAGGGAAATCTTTGTTTCTCAGAGTTAAGTCTATTGATATACATTGCTGAGTTTTAATTTTGAGTCAAACGTATTAAAAGAACCTACTTTTAGCTTAAGGAGGAACCTTTTGGAATATTAATATTTAGAGAAACTATTATTTGTTTTGGAGGAATTCAGTGACAAGAGATCTTCTATCATGGAAAACACATATCTTCGTGTGTATGGTGGACTCCGGACTTTCAAAGGGAAAAGATTGCTTAATGCCTTCAAAGTTACTCCAGTAACCAATCTTAATGAAGTTACAATGCACATTCTAGAAGTTGTTCACACTTCAATGGCAATTGCTGTTATGGACAGTCAGGTAAAACATCTCAGAGGTTTATAGTGGTTTATTTGTTTAATACTTGTGTAACTAATGTTACAACTTTTGTATCTGATTGGAATTTCTTTAATGCAATGCTGGTCGAAGATGTTTGAATATATTTAAGGGAAATCACTTTTTTTTTTCTCCATAAAAACAAATTACTCTGGAGGCAAGGGTTAAAAAGGTCAACCTTATTTTTGGTAGGAACTAGAGTACAACTCTCAATCTTCAAATCCTATTACATTTTTAAGTAATTGGTCAATTCACTTATTTCTTCAGTTTTAACTTTATAATTTCAGCAGAAGACATTTATTACCACATCCCTCTGGAGCCAAGGGATGTCTTTACACTACAATTTGTTGAATATTAAAAGTAAGTTCAATCTGGAAACTCCCAAAGAGGTTGGTTTTGGATATACCTTTTTGAGAAAACTTGAAGAGAAGTTTTCATTTGTTAATTCATAAATTTTTAAGAGAAATACAGCATTCTCAAGTCTCTATACTAGCTAGTACTAAGGTCTACCTGCTGGGAGTAAATTCAGTATATATATTAACAAATCCACATCTTCAGCATCATTAATTAAGCAACTGCCAACCTTTTATGCTTCTGCTATCACCTTTTTTATGTTTAGCTTTCAATTGAGATACAAACGATTTCACCTGCGATTTGGTAGGAAAGGTCAAAGCATTACGATAGTCAGCAGTAGGATGAGCAGACAGGAACACCTTGAAAGCAGCTACAAGTATAATATTAGCATTTTATGTGTTCAAAGGAAAACAAAGTTTGATAATAAACAAGATTACGACACTTATGATATACAACATTGTTTATTGACAAAAAGGGGACATAGATAAACGTTTCAGAATTCTATCAGATTCCATCTTCAGTATCTAAAGCAAAATAAAATAAATTTACATAAGTCTTTGGACATTGTCAAAGTATAATTGCTAAATATAACGATAATTAAACAAGTAAAACACAAAACAGTAATCATGGAGAGAAACTACAGCAAGAAAACTCAAAAACAAAAAGTAAAATCAGTAATATGAACATGTTAAAAAATGTATAATTTAAATGAAGACTGCATGTTGTTCAGTGTTGGAGAGTGCTGTTTGATGTGGAGGGTTTCTTTAATCAATAATTCCAGGTCAGTATTAGACTTGCAGAGGATAGAGAAATTTGATAGTATAGGTTGATGCCCTGTTTCTTCACTATGTTGGCGTATAGAAGAAACACAGGGGTTACTCAATTTTTTTTGTGTTTTGATGGAACTTCCCATATGTTCATAGGCTCTGACTTTTAAATGACGTTTGGTTTTGCCAATATAGGAGGCCTTACAGTCTTTACACATGTAAAGATAGACAAGCCAGGAACAATAAGGAATGGGGAGGAGATCTTTAGTAGGGAAAAACTATTTTATGCCCCAGTGCTAAAAGAGTGCAGGAAATGACTTCTTTTTAGCCAATAAAAATGTCCAAAAAATGTCATTTCAAATTAAGAAAAACTGGATTGGGTAGTTGTTTTTTCAACAAAAATGTCCCCCACTGGCTTGTGAGAGGCCTGTTAAAAAGTATTGTTTTAACAAAAACTATTTATTGTCAGTGGGTAAAATTAAATGTGTCATTATCATGAAATCTATTATAGAACAAAGTATTCACTTGGTTAGCTGAAAGGGTAGTTGTCCATTTAAACTTGAGTGAAGAGGCCTAAACATTGCAATAAAGAAACTTTAATGAGAAATTCTAGTAATATCAGTTAAATCACTTTGAGTTTAAAACAGAATTCCTTTTAATAACATTTGGTCTCTTTTTTTTTTCATGAACGTATGTTTAGAAATAGTGATTCAATTAATTTTACTTTTGAAACCAATTTAAATCCTAAATTTATATTCAGATACCACAGATTCATCTCATATTATTTTTTCTTCATAATGTGTGCTTCAAACATGCCAAAGATTTGAATGAAAAAAAATTTAAAGCCAAAATTTATTGAATAGAAAAAGAGAAATATAGTTTCAGCTACATAACTTGTTTTTCCCAGTCTTGATCACTAACTGTATCCTTTATTGGGTTACTTTTTGATTAATTCTTTTCAGATAATTGCATTTGAGGATTTGAGTATACACTATTTGAGTTGAATGCAAGAGATGTAATTTTTATTCTGTAATTTATTCTTGGGGCATTCTAGAATGCCCAAGCAATGTCAACTACAGGGTTTATTGCTGAGCCACCAGGCAACACACAGATGGGCATGAACATAAGTGGAGGAGCAATGCTTGCAGATGTTGGAAGCATGTTTGGATTGGATAGAAACCAGCAACTGGTAGGGTTCTTAATCACATTTTTAATTGTCCCACCATCATCAATTGTTGTTCACTTGTTGTGCAAGTAATGCACATTTTATATTCTTCAAACATACAAATATTTGTGTATGTCTAAGAAGCACCAACTATAATTACTTGTAGTATTTTTTTGCTATGAGCTTGAATTTTCACTTGAGTGACATACTAGCATCAGTGAGTGTAAATATAAAGAACAGTAGTACTTCAAGTTTAATATAAATTAGAAACAGCATATGTTTGTTGGTGGGAGTACAGTTGAAATGCTTGTGAGCTTTTAGTCCAAACTATGTAGAGAAATATGTTTTTGGCTTCATAATTGGAAGCACAATATATAAAATGATGTTCTGAAGTCTTTGTGGTAATTTAATAAATACAGTAAAAATTATGATAGTAAATGCTATTTATTATTCATTTTCCTATGGATTCCCCCACCTTCAAGTGCTTATTTTATATACACACACACACACACACACAACACACACACACACACACACACACACACACATATGTAAATACATACAGACTTGAGGGAAAGTCTGATAAGTGGATGTAATTGTGTCCAGTACATTATTTTATTTTGGTAAGTTCACAAAGCAGAGCATGTAGAGCTTAGAGTAATAACCTGATTCATGTTTCTACATGTTTTCCAAAGATCTTTCTTTTTTTACATGAATGAATGTTGTTCTGCAAGACAAAAGATGAAAACGTTGGATAAAAGAATAAACTTACACATCTAAATAAAAAAAATTAGTTTATTTTGTGCGACATTTTGAGCAGATTCAACTGATCATTCACAAAACTTTTATGTATAGTGGAGAATTAAGTTCCCAGTTCGTATGATTCTTTCTTATATTTCTGTTGTGTATTGTTTGCGTGGATTGATGGATCCTGTTTAAAAGGACAGCTCATTTCCTGGTGATCAAATATTAAAATCAAGAGTTCTAGTTACTGCTGATTTTTTTCACTGAAAATTGTGTTTGGAGAATTTTTGAACCCATATTCTTATTATAATGATAAATTGGCAAACAACAATTTATCAGTGTAATGAAGACAGACCGATGTTCTGTAGTATCCCCTCCTCCAGAACAAACCACTTCATTATACTTATAAATCATTTTGTCAATTCGTTATTATATCAGCATAGTATGCTTCTATACTCAAGTACTATATACTTATACTATTAAGAGGTGAAATTTATGTTTACAACATAGAGTTGTAACTAATACTTTTTATTGACAAAAATTGAAACTGACAGGTTTTTAGAGCTATCAGTGCAGCTACTAGTGAGGAGGGTATTAGTTTTCAGCATCTCTGTGAGAGCTTGAAATCATTGACTCCATCTGTGATTCGGTAAGTAAAGAAAATGTATGTTTGTTTCTTTTTGTAATACAAAACGGTTCTTTGTGGTATGTGTATATATGGTAAAAATGAACTTCAGCTACTGATGTAGTTATATTTTTTTTAAGAGTAAACTTAACAAAAATACTATGGGTATTGAATGTAACACTATACTCTTAAGTATTTATCATAACATTATTCCTTTTTCATGACTGTAGTATTAACTGCTTCAATAAATTAACAGTTTTGCCTTTAGTAAAGTAAAAAAAAATAATAATAATTGATAACTATATATACACCTGGAAAAAAGTTAAGCACCCCCAAATATTTTTCAGGATTGTGTATTGAAAATAAGGTTTAATTTTCATGATGTTGAGCAATGTTCATAATTTCAAACATAATTAAAAGGATGTGAGTGTTCAGGTGTGACATTTAAATCAGGCGCATTTTTTTCCCCACGTGCAACTTGCTCCCTTCTTCACGTCCAATATGCACTATTTTCTCGTGCATCAAATCCGTATTTAAGTCCCGAATTTCTGAATGCAAAATCATTTTAAGTAAGAATGGCAAGAAGACGGATATCAGAGGCGCAGATAAGGTTTATAATTGTCAATGTTTCCGCTGGTATGTCCTACAAGGCGATAGGTAGACAGCTTGGC
>NW_013666971.1:279716-285144 GCF_000517525.1 Limulus polyphemus
TGTATATTTGTGACAGTGATTGTAAGAAGAATAAAAAAGTGTTAAGCAAAAAATAGAAGACTAATAATGGCTCTGATTTACATAACTCAGTATACTTTAAGTCTGACTTCTGTTGTTTATATTTTTATGTACATTCCTCTTGATTTGTCCACTGCTGTTCAAAATCAGAGGACTGTAAACATAACATTTCAGGTCTACCTTTTGTCTCCCACAGGTCCAAGAAACTTTTTGTTCAATACCAGTGAAAGACAAAAGACTATGAAACAACTTTAAAAGTTAGGGTTTAAATGCCAAAAAGCAGTGAAGTATTGGAAATCAATAAACCTAAAGATTTTGAGTCACAGTTGACAAGTGAAGAGAAATGTGGGAAAACATATCTTCAGTTAAGTTGATTTTGATTAAAAAATTTTAGGCCTGTTGTTTTCCAGTACTTCACCATCTTTTGGTGTTTGAACCATAATTATCTATGTACATAAAAAGCTCCACAACCAAATAAATAACATTGAAAATCTCATGATTTAATGGCTATTTGACATAATGGCAGGTACTATAAGCATAAAATTTGAAAATCAGTGAATCTTAATTTTCTTTAGTTTTAATATTGACAAATACAGAAAATTGTTCATACTTCATTTTACAGGTTTGTAGAGATATTGATCATATTTGTAATATAGTGTATGTATGAGTAACAGTAGCTTCATTATTCTAGTTTTTCCCTTACCACTATAACAAAAATATTTTAATTAGTGATAATGGGGATTTGATAAATAAATCTGATAAGTGCATGGGACATTTCAAAATTAAATAATTACATATTAGATAATTAGTTTTTTCACAATACTGATAAGCACAAAAATTTGATAATTTTAAAGTTGGTTCTTGCTAACATTAAAGTAATTTCAGTATTTTAACTACAAGTCACCATACAGTATACTTGTTTGCTACTCCTATCAGGATCACACTTTAAGTTTCAGGTGTAGGTGACAAAATTGTTTAATAGTGATTTTAGTCTCTCATAAAACCATAAAAAATGCTTTTTTACTTTTTATAATATATATACTAGTATTTCAATTTACTACTACATTATTTAACCACAGAAACACCAAATTTATCACCTTTAAACTGAATGTATCATTGAGTTGAGAGCCAAGTATTAGTTACAGACATAAGTCACAAAAAATGTAACCTGTTACTGTAAATTGTAAAAGTTATGGTTTACTGTTTTGAAGACACAATTTATGATAATATTATTACAGCATGGTCTTGAATAGTTGCCATTCCTTTAACTAGACCTGTAGACCATGTATAAATTTTTAAGTAAACCCTTACCAACAGCTTTTCTAGTCACAGGTTTTTCCAATTAAATTTCTGTTTGTCATGAATTTGTTCTTTCAGTATATGCATGCTCAGTTTTTCCATAAGAAAGGTTCATGGATGAAATCTGATGAATTTTACTTTTTTGTCGTGTTTATCACTAAGCACAGTAGTTTTTAGTATGTAGGGATCGGTCGGGGGAAAAAAATGGCTGTCGCATATTATTTTTGTATGGTCTTGGGTATTTATCCCTACCTTTTTTCTGTACTGTTTGACACTACCAACCGTACATCATCCATATTTTTTCTATTTTTCTTTTATTACTTGTTTGGATTAGTTTTGTTATATATATTTGTTGACAAGCATTCCTTGGTTTATATATTGAAAGCTACGTATACAATGTTCACAGCCAAGCTGGTCTAATTATGCTGTGGCCTCAGTCTGTTAATCATCGCTCTTTATGTACAGATGTTGCATTCATCATCGACCTTAATTAAAATCATAAATAGTGTGAGTGGACAGATACATCATACTCATCTAAAGCATACTTTAAAATATTTCACATTTGCCTGTTAACTTAAATAAGGTTGAAGCTATCTATTAATTGGCTTAATGTGTAATAAATAACCAGAATGTATAAATTTGTAGACAACATATGAGGAATTGTAGTTTTAAACCCAGAAAATTTCTGTTTCTACCTACATATGGTTTTTAAATCATTCTTAAGTTAGTATGTGGATAAACTCTGTTCAACCTTACACAGTTGATTTTTCACACACACAGCTTGTTATCAGTATGAGTTATTACAACTAACAAAGGTTGCTTAAGAATGTTCTGCTTAAAAAAAAAGCAGCAGTTTGACAACCATGTTTTTTTAAGATATGTTTCATCATATTGAATAATTTTGTTTTGTCTGTAACAATACTTATTGTAAAGAACTGACCAGAAACTAGTGAAATCACTCATTCTTTTTATGAAGTACCCAGGGAACTATAGCAGCAATTAGTGGGATTAATTGGAATAATGATGGTATTTTTTACTTTTTGTGTGAATCATAACAAGTAATTTGGTGCACAAATTGTTTAGGAAACTGTTCAAAATGCACACAAGTTTCATAAGGAAGTGTTCAATAGGTTATGTTGGATTGACCACTATGTGTTTTCAGACTGCAAGCAGATCAAAGTGTAGCATTTTAATGCATGTTTTGTGTGTGCATGATGTGGTTATCCATTAAAGTAACTTTAAGATTTAATTACAGCCTATGATAAATGCAATCTCTGCATAAAATTCTATTGATTAATAGATTAAGGTCACAACTTAATTAGACTAGTTTATTTGTAAATTTGTTTTTGTAATGTTGTCAGTTTTAACAATGTAAACTTGCTACTGTAAAAATTCTATTTTACTTTCTTACTGCTCTTATTTTAAGTTTGCATTATTATTGTTATTATCATAGTGAATTTTTATTGTATTTACAGAAAGGTTGTTGAGTTCTTGAGCAACGAGGGACATATTTACACAACAACTGATGACGATCACTATAAAGCAACAGACAGCGGATAAGAACAACAGCAACAGAAAGAATATTGTGCTTTATTTGTTTAAAATGATTTTTGCAAACTTTTATGTACAATTTTAGATTTCAAATACTTTTTTTTTCAACTGCATATTAAGTAGAATTTGATCTGTGAAATCAACTGCATATTAAGTAGAATTTGATCTGTGAAAAATTTATATTTTCTTTGAAACTGTGAAAAGAAGTTATAAATTAGAACAGCAACAAGTTAGTACTTTATGTTCAACTAAGTCTTAAGGATGGAAACTTCATTACAATGTCAGTCTAAAGCTGTTTAGTTTAATCTGTTAAATAAATATCTTTCAAAGACATGCATTTTTCATTGGTCTAACTCAAGATATTAAAATAATGTGCATTGATAACTAATGCAATGAGTGTTTTTGTAATATATAGTCACAATTTAAAGATGATAATTTTAGGAAAATAATTTTTTTTTTAAACGTTCTTGTTGCCATTTAGCTCTATTAAGAAATTATTTTTAATTTCAAACCCAGTAATTTAAATTATTTTTTTATAGTGTTACTAAAACCACATAAACTAAAGAATAAAAGCTGAAGTGTCACATTAATCACAAAATCACCATTTTATCAGCTTTATTTATGCATTTTTAAGAAAGGCTTAAGAACTTGATAATTGTGCTTTAGATCAACAGTTCTTAATTTTTAGTCCATGAAAAGGTTGCCTAAATACTGCAAAAAGCAGCAGTATAACATATAGATCCCACTATTGACCCATGATGTTTATAACAATAGTATCACCTTATGTTAGTGTATAGGCACTAGTTGTTGAAGCTTATTTGTATCAATTCTTTTCATGTTCATTTTAAATATATTTGGGGACCTTAAAATTAATTAAAACAGCTTTTACAAGATAAACTTGTATCATTGAAAGCATCCAACACTAATAGTTTTCATAATGCAAGAAGCCAAGTCAGATCTGCCCCAGTGACATCAGACTTGTATGTAAACATGCAGAGTAAGTAATTATTCATTATAATATAGCTGTTTACACCTTAATATCTTGAGTGAAAGGAAAGGTTAATTAACAAAGTGGGCCAAACAGTCTATTTTGAAAGAGAAGAAGAAACTTTCATTTTAAAGAATAACCCTGTTTTAGATAGATGCTCATTGAGGAAATACTGTTATAAGTAAATAACTTGTATTGAAGTCACTTTATAGTAAAGAACAGTGTAACATAATAACTTGTGTTGAGGTTACTTTCTAAGGAAAGAACAGTGTAACATAATGACATGATGAAGTCACTTTATAAGGAAAGAACAGTTTAACATAATAACTTGTGTTGAGATCACTTGGAAAGAAAAGAACAGTGTAACATAATAACATGTGCCAAGGTCACTTGATAAGAAAGACTAGTGTAAAGGAAGAACAGTGTAACAATTATAATACCTTGTGTTGAAATTTTATGGTAAGGAAAAACCGATTTTAAAAACTGTTTTCTAGTTAATATTTTTCAATATTACAGGTCATAGGCCTGAATTAACTCAATATACACCATAATAGAACACTAATGACAGGATTATCAATGGCAAATCACAAATTTGAATTTTTTTTGCATTCTGAAAATAAAGGCACAATATATGAATCACTAGTACATAAATAATAAAAGAAACTGCTACATAGGTTTTACTTAAAACGCTGTGTACTTTAAACACTTTTCAATCAAAAATGTTATTAATCGTTAGAAACTTTACCTTTACATGAATTGTAAACCTTTACAATTAACATTTTAAATTACCTAAAACATATCAGTATATTAAGACTCAGTGTGTGTGTGTGTGTGTGTGTGTCACGTAACTCCTCCAAACCGCTGGTCGCACCGACTTTTAAATGGTGCCTCGATGTTTGCACAAAGGTAAAACTTTTCACCCCACCTCTTAGGAAACACGGGAATTTTGCTATCAAAGGCAATAAGGTGAGCAGGAAAGAACATTTTATGTACCTTTTCATTCAAATTTAACTTAACAGGTAAAATTGGCTAAACATACGATCAGTGTCTTAACTAATTGTATAGTTTTTTGTGGAAATATCAAAATTTGTAATGCGTGAAGTTTTAACACGTGTTTAAACTTGTCATAAAATGTAACCAAATTTTCCTGAGAAGAATGGATAACTTTTGATACCCAAATTTATTTCCTGGTCTTATCAGTAACTTTTTGCCTGGCCTGGTGGTTAGGGCTCTCGACTCGCAATCTGTGGGTCGTAGGTTCGAATTCGCGTTACAGAATATGCTCGCCCTTTCAGTCGTAGAGGCGTTATAATGTGAAGATCAATCCAACTATTTGTTGGTAAAAGAGTAGCCCAACAGTTGGCACTGAATGGTGTTCAGTAGATGCTAAATTGGGAAACGGCTAGCGCAGATAACTCTCGAGTAGCTTTTCGAATAACAAAACTTTTTTTTTACATGTTATTGTCTAGGATATCTATAACTAGATAATTGTGCTAATTTAAGCTAGAACTTAACACACATTGCTTGTTTATAAAAAGTTTTGGACCGGCATGGCCAGGTAGTTAGGGCGCT
>NW_013666971.1:285201-287677 GCF_000517525.1 Limulus polyphemus
GTCTTGGGGGCGTTATAATGTGACAGTCAATCACACTATTTGTTAGTAAAAGAGTAGCCCAACAGTTGGCACTGAATGGTGTTCAGTAGATGCTAAATTGGGAAACGGCTAGCGCAGAAAGCCCTCGTGTAGCTTTGCGCGAAATTCAAAACAAACAAAAAGTTTTATAATAAACTTCATTATGAGTTTAAATGTTGATAATTATATGAGATAAAAGAATTTTGACTATAAGCTGTGTCATTCAGGAGTGAGTTAATGGTTTAAACTCCCCTTACGTTAGGTTACCAAATAAATAGTTTGGACTTACAAGTTTAGTTTTCCTGATTGTCTCAGATATAATCTCTGATGCTGACAATTATAGTTTTTCTACAACCTTAAGGTGACCCTGCAACATGAATTGTTTTAAAGGTTTGGTGACCGAATGGAAGAATATTCCCCCTTTGCAATAATCCTGGATTCACTCCTTAGTCCTAGCTGTAAAATTACTATTCCATTTAATTTCATTACCAGTGAATCTTGCCAAATTAAGTAAACACTTTCATTTCCGAGAGAGAAAATGACCTCGTCATTTTTCCTATCTTGCTAATTGTCAATACGTGTTACGTCATAAGGCGAATTAAGAATATGTACCTTCAGAATCAAGGTAAATATTTAAGTCCAACCGTTAGCAGAAGGTTACTTAATAATTCATAAGCCAATGATTCAATAGGTAGGTACACAACGATTTATAAGAATAAAGAAAACAAATGTTTTAATTCATGGTGGAACATACTACACCATGTTCGACATGTTTATGCTTATAAATCGTTGTGTTTTTACCTACTTGATACATCAGCATAATGTGCTTTCTTCCTCAAATATAAGTCGATACTGTCATGAGGCCTTGACACTAAGCTATGTTCGACGGAGCATAAATAATTATTTTCTGAACATTTGAAGTATATTGTTACTTGGACAATAAAAAAAAGTGCTTGAACTCGATGAAGACGGTATTTCTTGGGCGACGAAAAATACCAGAATGACATTTCATTAAATCCACCTACTCGACCACACATATTATTTAACCTCCTGCCAAAGATTGGACTGGAGTATTGACGCACAATGAGACAGCCATGAGTGTCATTTTTCGGTTGGAAAATTTCTTTAACATTATGTTTGTTGGTTAAATGCATATCGCTTTAGTCTTTGGTTATAAATCTTCTATTTTTTTAATGTTTTACATAATCTATCATTTTAAAACAAGAATGGGGGTTCAATACAAATGTACGGCCTTTTTTAAGATATATTTTCACCTCTAATTTCAGACGAAATTAATATTTTATCCTAATTTTGCAACATAATCTAAAACATAATTCTATTTTTAAATCAACATTAAAATTAAGCATCTGTAAACTGATTACAGGCAAGAAAAACTTGTAAATCGAATTTTCTCCTTTACCTCGATTTTACATGAGAAGTCTGACTAAACGGTGAACTATCGAAGTTGGCCAGCATTGTAATTCTTCAAACCACCTTCATACAAAAAGTTTATATAAAGAAGTCACTACTCCTGTGTTTTTGCAATTAAAGGTTTTATTTGTTTTACACCAGCGTGTGAGTTTTTCATTTCCTTTCAAACGTCTTAAATGGGGTTTGTGACTTACCTGTTGGTTACAATTTAATTTATGAATGCCACGTTGCATTAACTTGCTTGAAATATGTCTACTCTGAATTTCCACTAAACCTTTGGTGCCAGCAGTTTTGATTTTTACATGTGTTCATATGTTGAAATGCCTACATACTTTAATTACTACTTTAAAAATCGAAAAGTGTGGAATATCGCAAAAGGAAGCTCTTGAGATCACCCGTTTTTCTTTAGGTTTTCATTAATATAAAAACCAAATTCTTAAAGTGCCCGTTCATAAAAATGTTTTGTACTTTATTTTAATCATATAATGAAAGCAAACGCTATAGTAGTTGACCATTACCTCTGTCTTTGAGGTTACCTTTGAAATACTCTTGATACTTCAATAAAAGTTACACCCGATGATTCAACTCCACGAGCTGCTATTGATAACCAGAAGTGGAGTATCGTGGAAACAAAATGCTGACTGATCAGGTCAGTATACACAGCGTGGTCACAAGTAAATAGACACCACCTTTTCAGAAAAAAAATGAAATTTTTCAGTCATGTTCACATGAATTGATATATTTATAATTTAATTAATATCTAGTAGATCTTCCTTTCACTTCGTGGAGTTCGTTGATCCTTTGGGGCACCGTGAGAATCATCTCGTCAATTTTAGATTGTGGGATGTCCGCCCACTCTTGCTTCAAAACTTGGAGTAGATCGCTCGTCGAAGTTGGTTTTTTTTTTGTTGTTTCTTGACTTGCCGGTCGAGTATAGCCCAGAGGTTTTCGATGGGGTTCATGTCAGGAGATTGGCTCGGCCAGGGCAACTTCTGGATACAATTTTCTTCCTGCCACTTTTGGGTGT
>NW_013666971.1:288677-296101 GCF_000517525.1 Limulus polyphemus
ACCACTCAGTGTATAATACTTTTTATAATGCCCTATGCAATCGCTCGAGTTTCGTAATTAAGTAGTTGTGCAGTTTGACTAATTTTTGAGCGGTAAATTGCATACCCAGCTCTACCCTTAGTGAAAGCCCAGCAGATTAATTGAACGTTTACAAGTAAAAGTGAACTCTCAGTCCATAATGGCCTTTTTTTTTAAACTTTTGTGATGCATCCCATGGCCAGGTGGTTAGGGCACTCGGCCCGCAATCTGCAGGTTGGAATTCCCGTCCCACCAAACATGCTCGCCCTTTCAGCCGTGGGGGCGTTATAATGGGACAGTCAATCTCAGTATTCGTTGGTAAAAAGAGTTGGCGGTGAGTGGTGATGACTAGCTGCCTACTAAATTAGGGACGGCTAGCGCAGATAGCCCTTGTGTAGCTTTGCGCGAAATTCCAAAACAAACAAAATGTAATGCATCTTAAATATCTTCAAATTTATGCGGATTATTTTAAAGAGACTACATTCTTCCATCTTTTTTATTTTGAAAACACGCACAAATTTGCTAGAAGTGAGCAAAACCTCTGCAAGGATTTTCAGTAGCGTTCATTCTTCAAAAAACATTATTGTAAGACAGGGGAAATGGATCGGAAGTGTAGAAGTCGAGTCGAGAAACTTGGCAGAAATGGCAAAGCAGTTGCGTCACTTCTTGTTCAAAGCAGCCCATTTCACAGTAGAGATGTAGTCAAAATTTCTACTGTCTGAATTTGGTACATTTATTGCATTAAATCTAATAATAATCTTGCATTTTGCTTCTATGGGAAACTATATTCTACATCGAGAAGTAAGAAATATCGTAAAGAATATTTTAAACATGAAATGCTTTCTCTAACAGTTTGCCCCTGAATAACCTACGTGTTTTTCTAACATCATGAAAATACTTCTCTAATTCAGGCATAAGTGCTTACTCTAACCGTAATATAGACTGGAAATTAACATGGTGTGAGTCAGTAAAGAGTGGGAAACTGAAACAGCAACAATATCTTTATACTTCGCATTGTAGCTGTATATTTTGGTAAAGAAAATAAAATGCTGAAAACTGTTTTTACAAAAGTAACAATAGCTCTGCAGTAACGATATAGAGATTATTCTATAAAATGTTTTTATTTTTCACTATATCGAAAAGTTTGATATGAATTTGGTTTGCTTTTGGATTACTAAGTTAGCATGCCAAGTTTGGTCAGAATCGATCAACTCGTTTAAGAGGAGACGCGTCCACAGACAGACAGAAACTTTACTTCATATTGGATAATTACCGCACCGGCATGAATTAATATGTATAGCGTATATGTGAAGAATGCCTAGGAACGCAAGGCAAAACTGGTTAATATACGTTAATCATGGTAGGCTTTTAGTTAATATTATAAAAATATACCACAAAAATTCTTGTCCCTAAGTTAATAATCCGAAATTAGCAAAATAGTATTTGTAAAGGAGCTGCAAGCCTTTAAAAAAAAATGCCCAGTGCTCATTATACCCTACTTGAACTACTAAAGTAAACACTACACTGAAAAGTAAATGTGTTGAATAGTTAGGAATATCTTTGCTGGGGGAAAACATTTTGAACTTTTACGAAACAACTAGCATCTTTCAGGGACGTAAAAACAATAATATGTCACCCATCTGTTGTATCAAATAAAGACCAATATTTTAGATGGTACGTGGTTTATGATGTATACAATAGGTGGTATTCATACGACAGATATATATATATATATGTGTACAACATAAAAACATGCCTGTAAAGCCTGATTTTTTAAGTAATAATTAAAACTTATGTTAAAACAAATAAAGAAATACAATTACTATATATAATATTTAAATTTGAACAGTGCCAGTAATCGAGGATTGAGTAAGCTTAAATAAATTAAGTTTAATATAATGAAGAACTGTGTAACTGGATTGTGTTTTAAAAAATCGAAGACTGGGTGGACAACTAGGGAAACGCAAAGGCCCAAGAATTGAGTTGAAAACAGGGACAATGCAAAGACTCGATGATTGAATAAATAGTTGGACATTTAAGAAAAGACACGATCAATGAGCAAATTGTACATCTCTAGAAGCGAGGAATAAGATAATATTTTTTTTCTTTTAAAGATGAGTCGATGAAATATATCAATCATAATGTCTATATTATCGTTATAGAGGTTGTTACTAAAACCTTTGATTAGTCAGTGTAGAGGATTTGGAATATCTGTTACATAATTTAGTCCATTAATAGTTTCGTTTTGAGTTTACTTATTGATTAAATATACATTTTTTACAAGTTACAGCTTTTACAGTAAGTAAGATTTATTTTTATAACATAGACACCGTTTCGATCACTGGTGCGATCATTCACAAGCAGTAATTTGTGAAAAAATTTAGTCTATTGTTGACCTGGTAGACTCGATACATCAATTGTCTGATAAGACATCTGTTTTGATTCACATGGAAACTATCCATGTGATGTGAGAGAGTTCTTGTGTAATTTATTTAACAGTACACTCTCTGTTGTTAGCCTTTTTACTTGTAGTAGTCAAAGGAAGGTCGGTTCTCAAAGAAAGCTCCACGAGAAACATAAACTGTTAATAATGGGTGAGCTTTTGTTTTATGCTGTAATTTTAATTGAGAAATAGTATAAAAGAGCTATAAACGTAAAGAACAAATAAATAATTAAATGTTTCGTTTTTAAAAATAACAACTAGGGGTTCTGCCGAATCACGGCTAATATGAATGGTTAAATCTATGAAATATGGCATCAAAGTTACTACTTATCCGCATATGAGAACTTGTTCTAATTTCATATTTTGTAAAATCACCTGGTGAAACGTGCACGCTTCCTCTCTATATTTATTCCAGTTTTACTTAATATACATGAACTGTTTCAAAAACCTAATGATTTTTTTGTTAATGAAATGTGAAATAAATTTAGATGCACTAAATTTATGGAAATTAATTAATTGTAACAGCCTTTGTAAAATTTTATATCATGACCAGGAATAACTAGGATGCTATTAGGATTACAGTAAACATTTGAAAAATATATTTTTACCACAACTTTGAAGATGGTTTGTTGCGATCTGCTTCTTACTATAGCAGCTGCGCGGTTTTTTAAACTGGATTATTATTTATTGCTCTGTGGACACATTATATAGTAATTGGTCGATCGGTATAATTTTATTTCATTTAGGTTATTTCTGTATTCTTCTCGCCTTTCTGAGTCTCCTAGTGTCTCAATCTATGGCCAGCGCTCTCTGTCCAAATAAGGAGGATCTCGCTCCGTGTACTTGTGATGGTGAAGGTATTAACTGTATGTACGTTGTTGATGATGCTGATCTTCAGCAAGTGTTTAAAGCCTCTTTCGAGCCTAACAGCTTTCGTGCTCTTTTTATTCAAGGAACACCAGTAACAATAATTCCGAAAGGATTATTCAGTAGAATCCGAGTTCAGGACTTTATGTTAGATGTCAATAAAATCAGCATTGTGGAATCTGGTGCTTTCGAAGGATCAGAAAATACTGCTAGAATCATTAGTTTCTATGACAACCAGCTGAAAGATTTTCCTTTTGGTGATATACAAAAATTTCCTGGACTGTTAACATTCAATTTAGGGCTGAACAAACTGGCGTCAGTTCCAGATTCAGCCTTTGGTCCTCATCCCAACTTGAGAACCATTATTCTAGCTGAGAACGAGATTACAAGTATTGGCCGGGGTGCGTTCAGTGGACTGCCAAAATTATCTAATGTAGAACTTGGTAGTAATAAGATTAGTACTCTCGGACCACAGTCTTTGGCTATGACAGGACATTCTGTTGGCTTGGCGGTAAGAATATTTCAAAGCAGTTACTGTTTCGTAATTTATAAAGTGTATGAGATTTCTAATTTATAAAATTCACTATTTATCCAAAGGTAAATGATATAGTTGGGGTGAGGTATATATTATTATACAGTACCATGAAAATTAAAATTATAAGGGAAAGTTAACGAGAAAATGAAGGGGTTATGTTAAAACACATTTAAAAAGTAGTTTGAACAGTTTTGTTAAGAACATACAACATAGTTTTAGGTAAATATTCCAGTGATTCAAGGTTTACTAGAAAGAAAGAAGGAGTATCGAGTGATTTAAAAGAACGATGCTGTCCTTTATTCGTGAATCCAAAAAATTATGTATGAGGATATATTATTTTTTCTAGATTGTTCTCTCGAACAACAAGATTGCCGATATCGCCCCAGATGCACTCAGAGGAACCACTCCTGCATATTTGGCATTAAACGAAAACAATTTAGAGTTTCTAGACAAAGACGTTTTTCTTCCGCTAATGAAAGATATGACAAAAGTTCAGAACGCACAAATCAGGTTTAAGGGTAAGAATGTTAAATGTGTATACCTAGAGCTACACTGTAAGGTTTGATTTTATCATTATGGATATTATGTGAATCTTATTATAATACTTTTGTTGTCCTAGAGCTACACTGTAAGGTTTGATTTTATCATTATGGATATTATGTGAATCTTATTATAATACTTTTGTTGTCCTAGAGCTACACTGTAAGGTTTGATTCTATCATTATGGATATTATGTGAATCTTATTATAATACTTTTGTTGTTATATAACTTTAGGGTTTCTTTGTATGTTTAAATTTTTGTTGTTGAGACATTGCTCTTTTCCGTACTATTAGCACTATTTATAAGATACATTAAAATCAGAATTTTGATATATATATATATTGCATAATGGTTTGAATATTTTATCTTTAGAACAAATGAATCTGCAAAATTTTTTACTCATTGGACGTCGACGGAAGTCTGAAGTCGTAAATAGTCATTAAAATATTTATTGTAGTTTTCATAATCGATAGAAAATGAAGATGAAATCTAGCATAACTGTGATATCGTAAGGAGATGATAGAGGAAAAGAATGCAAATATAAATGACTAATATCTCTAATTGAATACGTTATTTGAAACAGCATTAATGGGGCTTTTATTTATCAATGCATTTTGTAATAGAACCAGGGGCATAGTACACATAAACCAACGATTTTCAATGTATGTTGAATAACACATACGACGAAGCCACCCCCCCCCACCTCCCCCTATACCTTCTTCTCTTCTGGAGGGACCGCCGGTAGTGGCCTAGTGTTTCGCGCGTGCTGTTGACTAGCTACCTTCTCCCTAGTCAATCAAAATCATAACACCAACGTTTCATGTGCACAATACATTTATTTGTATAAGGTTAAAAGAAAAACATGATCTACATGTCATGTTGTCCACTGAAACATGTAGAGCGTGTTTTTTTCTTTTAACCTTATACAAATGAATTGATTGTTTAACTGAAAGGTTGGTGTAGTGATTTTTATTTGTATTGAAAGTGTGCACAAGCGCTGTCAGTCTAATGTATTCTCTCTAGTCTATCAGTTTAAAATTTGGGACAGCCAGCGCATATGGCCTTTGTGTAGCTTTGCTGGAAATTCTGAATCAAACAAATTATTTTTGGACATTTAACGTCCAGTTTTATCTAATAATCCTTAATATCTAGTACTCAAGACTGCCCCTTAGTTATGATTAAAAACCAGAGCCCGAGCTACTCTTTAATACAAACTACTTGGACTCTACTGTTCTTCAAAACAGAAGAAAGTAAGCGGGTCCTCATTTCATAGATACTATGCAATATTTTGATGATATATATTTATGTTATGAAATTTGTATGAAGAAAATCATTTTAAGAAATTAATCCTGGTTAATTGAAAAGCTACATTTGTATAAAAAAAAAAGTTGGTGTATTTTATGTCTCTTGTGTGTGTGGAATTGGTTTTAAGTTTGATATTGCTAGCAGTGTAATGGAGTGCCATTAGATGACGCCACATTACTAGCCGAAAAAGACAATGGTTTTCGAGCTTTTTAAAGCCGTTTTTGGAATCAGTAGTGCATAAAATCTGTTCGTGGGGAAACGTATTTAGAAAGAGTTCAATATTAAGATAAAAAAATCACAGGTAAGTTTACTATTTAAACAATACCCACAAGGTAAAGAAAAGATTAAAATAGGGAAAATAATCAACCGTATCAATTACAATATAATAAACAATGCAGCCTGATATAAAACTCTTGCATATACTAGACACAATTCTAACCCCAAAATGCCACAAAGATCAGAAGCATGAAGTAAAGAACAGGTAAGTTTAATAGCTAAACGATACCCATAAAGTAAATTAAAGGTGAAAAACAACAACAATTACAAATGTGTTTTTTATATATATGTATATATATATATATATATATATATATATATATTGAAATCTTTCTAAACATGCTTCACTTTCAGAACAAAATAAATGAACTGTGATTAAGCTATAACCATACCTAATGTTTTGAAATATTGTAAAAAAAGCATCGTCCACAGTAAAATGGAAAATTGATCTATCAACTTTGAACTCAGTCTTTTATAACTCTTGACGATCGACTGTTTGTATGATTCATTGAACACAAGTGTTTATAAATAAGCATGACGTCATATTGTAGTTATTGAAATACATAATATAAATAATACTAATCACCATAAATTTTTGATGGAAAAACCAGATAAATAAACACATTTTCGTTCTACAGGAAACCCCTTCAGCTGTATTGGCTGTAACAAGTATCAGTGGTTGGTGGAGAACAAAGAGACCGTGATGAAACTCCTAACAGATTTTCTGTGTGTAGATGGAAGAACTTTAGTTGATCTTGAAACAACTGATGTTGGCTGTCCAGCGTTTCTCTAAACTTTTACGCTGTTTGGTTAATTTTCCATGAAATGTTTTTATTTGTTTCTTTCTTTAATTAAAAGTTCTTCATTTAACACGATTTGTGAAGTTGTTTTACTTATATCTTGTTCTTTCAATTAACTCAAGTTCCACATAATCTCTTCGTCAAAAGATATCACGTAAATAATTATTATGGTATGTGTATAAGAAATACGTTATTTATAAATAACGTTAAACTATTCCAACCCTTATTTTTGGTTTATTATATTTCAACCATAAAATATAATATCTCTATGCTTGGTAGTTCGCTGATCAATTTTTTTTTACAAAAAAACATAATCCATAAACAATATAGTTAATAATAAATTCTGTAATACAAACTAAACTATGAAAATTTACATATACAAACATGTCTTTATTTATAAGGTCTTATGACGTTAAAAATCAGATTTCGAAACCCGTGGTGAGCAGAGCACAGATAGCCCATTGTGTGTAGCTTTGTGCTTAATAACAGATTATATTACTTTCTTCTTACCTTACTATACCATGCTTTTGTGATCTCCATAACCTTCATTTTGGAATTGATTAATAATGAAAATTACAAAACCATACATACACTGAGTGGTCACAAGTAAATAGAAACCTAATTTTTCGTCATTTAACT
>NW_013666972.1:0-8459 GCF_000517525.1 Limulus polyphemus
GTCATTTATTTCAACAACTGGCAAAAAAAAAAATACATATATAATACATTTTTTTCAATTCTGACAATATCCATCTATTAAATATTAATTGTATCACTGGAGCAGGAGTATTGTTCTCCATCCAACACAATGGATATAAATTTATTAAGTATGTTAAATCAATATAATTATAACCTAATAATAATAGGAGATCTAAATAGCAAACATAAGGATTTCGAATGTAATGAAATAAATCAAAACAGAAGGAAGTTATTGACTGTGTGTTGTTGAATGATAACACTCCTACACACACTCACAAGTTTCTCACATAATACTAGTAATATATTGGACGTTTGTATTGGTTCATCCCAAGTTATCAATAAGTGTTCAATTTTTAATGTTGGATTTGATCTCGATAATGATCACCTACCAATAGCACGTGTCTTCGATCTCGAACCCCATTCTAATATACCTATAAGAAAACCAAAACTGAATTATAAAAAAAAATCAAACTGGGAAACATATACACTTTTCCTAGATCAATTATTACCTGAATCAACAGTAAATTTAGCCGAAAAGCATCTGATATTGATTATTACTGACAAACAATTACTGAGTGCCTTACCAAAGCTGCAGAACAGACTATACTCAAAATAAATGGCAACCTCACACAAAAATTATAAACATGATTAAAGAACGTTGTCACCAAAGAAGACGATATATGAATACAAGATATCCATACATCAAAACTCAGATTAAAACATTAAGGAACAAAGTACGAAATGGAATAAAACAATACAATTGAGACAGTTACTGTTCTAAATTAAATGAACACACAAACCCAAATAATTTTTGGACACACCTGAAACGATTTACAAACAACCAAAACACAAATAAAACTTACCCGACCTTAAATCATGAAAATAGAATAACGTATACAAAGCTGAAGTATTTAAAGAGCAATTAAGACAGGCATTTTAAATACGCAATGAACCAGATATGGATACACACTATTCTAATACAGTAAACGAGTATAGTAAATAAAACAAACATATTTATACATCCACGTTCCCTGCTGTTTCAATTAATCTTCAAAATTCACAAATAAGTAATAATGAGTATGTAAGCCAAATAACACAACGAAACAATAACATAACGAAAATAGAAGTAATTACATCTATAAAACATACAACAAACAAATTCGATGACGAGGAACCCACTTTGAGACTAATAAAGTCACTAATGAGACTTTTGTCATCATCATGCCAGCCATTATTATACAACAAACAAATCTCCAGGTGAGGATGGTATACAACACGTTCTACTCAAAAAAAAAAAAAAAATTGTTTGACCATCTATTTAATTTATCCCTAATTTCTTGTTATATCCCAGCCTCTTAGAAACAAACAAACGTTCTTATGTTTCTAAAAGAAGGAAGGCCAATGAATAAACCGGGAAGCTACCGACCAATTAGTCTGAGTAATTGTGTAGGCAAA
Organism: Limulus polyphemus; assembly: GCF_000517525.1. Classification (NCBI taxonomy): domain Eukaryota; kingdom Metazoa; phylum Arthropoda; class Merostomata; order Xiphosura; family Limulidae; genus Limulus; species Limulus polyphemus. The sequence goes on from NW_013666972.1 coordinate 1,476, forward strand.
ATTTTAGAAAGAATAATTAGTAATGGGCTCTACACTTCCTGGAAATCTTATCAAAATTGCCTGAAGTTCAAAACGGTTTCAGAAAATTTCGACAAACAACAGATCATTTGGTTAGGTTAACTGAAACCATAATAGATAGTTTTAACCAAAAGAAATGCACTGTCGCCTGCTTTCACGATGTAGAGAAATTATTCGACACTGTATGGCATAACGGCTTAAGAAAAAAATTGAAGAAATTGGAATTATCGTCAGGTGTTATTCGCTGGTGGTCTAACTTTTTAGGAAAATCTCGAGTGAACGTGGAAGGCATCTACTCGGAGTACTTTACTCCCTAGACGAGTGTTTCCTAGGGAGAGGAAGTTAGCCCTATCCTTTTCATCACGAATGTAAACGATATACCATTAAATGATTCCAATTTTAGCCTAAAATCACAATTCGCAGACAATATGAAAGAGTTCCGTGACCCCTTTCGATTGCAGCTACAAACTTGCAGATATTTTTAAATCAAATAGTTGAGCATTGTGAAAAGCACAGAATAAAAATAAATGTTCCAAAAACGAACCTAGTTCTATTTTCAAAATTGATTGAAACACTTAGAAATTTTCCCGAGATATGTTTGAACGGAGTCATCTGAAAGTCGTCACATGGGCAAAATTTCTTGGAATAACATATGAATCAAAATTAACCTGGAAATATCATATCAATCAAATCAGGAACAAAGTATGGTATTGAGCAAACTATGCTAAGATACTGACAGCTAAAAACACAGGAGACACACCAGGAAACATACTCAAAATTCATAAACAATTCATAAGACCAGTAATGAAATATGCCTGTCCTGCCTGGAGTAATGTAGCACATATCACATTAAGAAATTAGAAACCATACAAAATGCAGTAATCACCACAGCTTACAGAGTATTAAGAACAACAGATATAAAATTCATGCATAAAAACGCAAATGTTAAACCTATCCAAGACAGACTCATAGATTGCTGGTTCCAATACTTTGATAAAAAATCGATGTAAAAACGACTTACTAACCGATATAGATTGCTATATCATACATGATGTTGATAGTGTTACGTCTCCGTTCGTTAGTTAATTTTCCGTAAATTCGTTCCGACAAAACTTTAGCGACACAAGTCCTTTCTTAAATAAAACTGGTTTATTCTTTCCGAATACAACTTTACGATACACTTAATTTCAACAGTCGCTCTATAACAAACGCTCACGTCTCACGTGGCCAACAATATTTTATCCACATACATTCAATTACTCATTACCTCTGTTGTCACGTCACGTGGTGAACGTCTTATATATACAAGACTAACACATGTCTAGTAAATGCTAGAGCATTCTTGAAGGAACAGGATATTTCTAGAAACAGGTGGCGTGATACTAGTCACGTGACCACGCTGACGCAACAGTAGTCTTAATTTTTACTATAAGAAAAAGTTCACCTGCACTATACCATAAAATATCGCTTAGAATTAGGTATCACCAATGTATTTAAAAAATACGAATGTATATGACCAAATAAACAGATTTTTTAATATAACTGTTTGTGAGTTTATACGATAAAAAGAAGAGAAATATTGAAATTGCATTAAATACTATAAAGATTCTATTCATGAACATGGCTCTTAAGAGGGAAATAAGATAAGTGTTTCAACTCGGTGTATTTACATTAGTGTTCAAGCCCTGATTTCTTGAATAATTCTGTAACATTTTTATCAGTTTGATACACGTAGTAAAAGTGGGAGGAAGAGGTCTGAATAGAACCTCATCAACCCAGGTCGCGCCCAACGACTAAAATACCGATGAAGACAAGACGTCGAGAATATGACTTAGTCATATATCACAGCATGAGTTGAGTTCAGTGGATAACTTGTTGAAATCAGGATATCAGAGCATTATTTCATTAAGTAAAGATTTTATAATCGTTACAAGGAAATATTAAAACAATTCTGTGTAATAAGCAACGAGTTATACGAGATTTATTGCTTCGAAACCCGTTATGCAAAATAATGAATATTAAACAAGTCTTAAGTGTATTTACTGTGGAAATTAACCATATCAAATACAAAACTACAGTTAGCGTTTCATGTGATTAAGAATGTAATTTTTGCACTATTCTTGTTAAAGTTGAATCAATGACTATAGGAGATATAAAAGTGAAATAATTCTGTAGGTAAATTCAATCCTCCCAGTGTGTTTGAGCCAAATATTTTTACAATATAACTAACTTATTATTCCATATGCCTTTCTGTTAAACATGTTTTTTATGAGTTTTTTTCGCTACTAGTAACTTAATACTGATCATAAGTAAGCTAACTGTGCTCGCTTGTTCGTAAGAGATAAAATAAACATTACAGAAAGAAAACTCTTTTTATTTACGAATATCAAACACACCCGAATTAAAAAAATATAACGAACTAGTGCATCTTACGAGTAAAAGCAGGACGATCATATATTCGTCCATATGCGATACTTTTAAATAACATTAAATGTCACATTTATGTCATTCGATTACTCCAACTCTCTCCTACAATAACCAGAGAAAAATTACCATTACAAAAACACTTTAGGCTTTATGTCTTTCACATCTCCAAATATCCGTCATTTGATTCTCAATATTACAAAATTTTGTACTCAAACTGCAATATGAACACTTTTCATTTACTTTACGGGGAGCATTGACTGATAATGTTAAAATTATTATTTAACATAATCAGTCCAATGCAATATATGAAAAATGTACAATACTAACATACAGTGGTGTCGGAAAGTATGTGTATGTGTGTGTGGGGCAGCCAAACGAAAAATTGAGAAAAGTTTCTGAGGGAGTCAAGCACGATTTCTGTTAATCCAGTACATATATGAACTAATTCTTAGATGTCCATCGCATGATCACTTACTGTCAGAGTCCGAAATAAAATGTACGACATTATGAAATGAACTTCTGATGAAGTATGTGAGAGGTATCCCTATAATATATTTATATTTACAAAATAAAATCATAAATGAAATTATGAGATTTTAAATTTTATTTTAAAATAATTTTATTAACGTTTGTTTTGAAGGAAATAATTTTTAAAAAATCGAAACTTTAACCCTAATTGTCGATTTTTAGACTCCTGTTAAATGTTTATTCAGATTGTGGAATTAAATAGACGATATAAAGACGGAAATGCTTAGAGTTACAACAATATTAAGCGTACATTATTAAAAGTTTCGTTAAAAATCTCCCTTTTGTTGTTAAGTGTGGGAACAGGGCTCCCTTTTGAAAAAAATGGGTTGGTAATGGCCACTTGCGCTTGTCTCTTATGGGATGACAACCATGCAAAGATGGATAGTCTGGAAACTACTGAATTGTTTTGAAGTCACTGAAGATGTAGCATTTCCAAAACCAAAGATTTGTTTGTTTGTTTTGAATTTTGCGCAAAGCTACACGAGAGCTATCTGCGCTAGCCATCCTTAATTTAGCAGTGCAAGACTAGAGGGAAAGCAGCTAGTCATCGCCACCCACCGCCAACTCTTGGGTCACTTTTTACCAACGAATAGTTGGATTGACCGTCACATTATAATGCCCCCACGACTGAAAGGGTGAGAATGTTTGGTGGGACGGGGATTCGAACCCGAGGCCTGCAGATTGCGAATCGAGTTCCCCAACCACCTGGCCATGCGGGCCTCAAACCAAAGAAAGTTTTATACCAGCCTGGTCAAAGTATGGTTCCAGTTGTAGATTCCAGAAACTTCCTGCTACTTATCAATCCACAGTGAGATTCTTGTCAAATGCAATTTCAGAGTACTTTAAACTGTCGGAACCATGCGCCTCATGGGTGTTAAATGCAAATAAAGCTAAAATGAGCAAAATTGTGATTTTAAAAGAAATGTCAAGACTGGTACCACATTGTATATTTAGAGAAACGTGGATTATTCACGTTTGTCGAAAACGATACTAGGCATGTCAGCATACAAGTATAAAATATGTATACAAATAAATTATATGTTAGGATTTTATTTGTCTAAGTTAAAACATAGTTTATTCTAAAATGATATTAATACATATACGATAAGTGGTTTTGCATCTTAATATCGGAAATTGCAATCCATTTTTAAAATTAAATCTAAACGTGCATCTCACTATACATTGGCCCTTTGATACCAACGATATACAAAACTGGAAGACATAATTACCAACATACTGTCATCTGGTTATGTTGTTCGAATTTTTAAAACTATATTCTTACAAAGTTTCTAGTGCACACTGGAGGGATTTACACATTGTGATAAAAGTTTAGATAAACGACCTTTACACTCCAGATGTAAAAATATATATATATATATTTATTACTACCAACGTTTCGCTGTTACAGCTTCTTCAGGGTTAATACATACAAACTGTTTGATATTGAAGTATACGTTAACTTATAAAATTAATTGTGATGTTCCATCTCTCGAGTCTGTCGCACGTGTCTCCAACAATGTATAAAATATCATTGTGGTTTCGTTATTGTTCTGATATTGTATACTAATATGACGTAGCTATACTAACATACGACATATATTACTAAAATAAAATATAAAAATAAAGAGAACCGAAATATGTTTTATGATTAACTGAAAACACACAGACAGAAAATAGAAGTTGCTGAGAAACAATAGCAAGTGGAAAGGATTCGAAATTTACTAGAACAATAACGCCCCCAGTGGCACAGCGGTATGTCTGCGGACTTACAAAGCTAGAATCAGGGTTTCAATACCCGTGGTGGGCAGAGCACAGATAGCCTATTATGTAGCTTTGTGCTTAATTACAAACAAACAAGCATAGCCAGGGGAAAAAAAAGAACGTTTTCACAACAAAAGAACAGGCATTTGAAACAAACTGCTGTTTTATTAAAGGTGATTGTGCAAACCCTGAAAAAAGAACATTGAATATCCACCAATGGTTTCAATATGCTCAACAGCACCTTTTCTGATACTCATTTAGAAATTTTGAAAAGGACGTTGTTTATTAATTATCAGGATAAAAAATTAACTTGCAAAGCATAACCTCCACTTCTTTTATCTTTTGCCTTGACACTGCAGTTTTACTCCACCAAAGCCTACAATTTTTAATCCGTACTTTCAATCTTGGTCTACCATGATCATCTGTTATTCAAAAATGGTATCAAAGCATTAATGGGGTACAAGATTTTACACAAGATGCATTTAATACATTACAATAAGTGGCAAAAAAAGGAAAGAACCAGTAAAGTTATTTGAGCATTAATGGAAGATGAAATTGCCGTGAAGTGGGATGGAAAGAAATTTCTTGGTTATGTTGATGTAGATATAGATGACGATACAACTCCTCTTGCCAGCATTATTGATGTTTATAGTTGTCTCTCTAAACAGCAACAGGAAAGTGTCTGTTGGCTAGTTCTTTATTAATGGTATGTAGCTTTGTGCTTAATTACAAACAAACAGAACAATAACGAAACCACAATGATATTTCATACATTGTTGGAGACACGTGCGACAGACTCGAATGATGGAACATCTCAATCAATTTTATAAATTAACGTACCCCCAGTGGCACAGCGGTATGTCCGCGGACTTACAACGCTAGAAACCGGGTTTCGATACCCGTAGTGGGAAGTGCACAGTAGACCATTGTGTAGCTTTGTGCTTAACTTCAAACAAACAATAAATTAACGTATACTTCAGTGTTAAACAGTTTATATGTATTAACCCTGAAGAAGCTGTAAAAGCGAAACGTTGGTAGCAATAAAAAACAAATATATTTATATCTGGAGTGTAAAGGTTCTTTATCTAAACTTTTATCACAACTATATTCTTAGTTATTTCTTGATTGCTGTGCAACTGTTAATTAATTAACCCATCCAAGCAAATATATGCTGATCTTAACGTTTTTCTAATATTACAGGAAAACTGTAATAGATTTAGAAATAACTTTCTCTAATTATTTAAAGGGAGTGTTGGTGTAATCGAATGATATATAAAATGTGAATTTAGTTCCACAACCGGGTAATAATATTTGTGTCCGACTTTTACTCGATTCTAATCTTATGTGCTAACCATAAATAATATTAACTGTAATGTTACCTGAATGAAGACATATTGAAAACAGTTTTGACATTCGTGGTAGTTAAACATGTTTTCGAATACTCAAAATTTAGTTTTTAACCGAACTGAAAAGTTTAACGTTAGTTTCAATACTGAAATGCCAATTTTCCAAAATATGCACATGGAAAAATTTATATGAATTAATTGGATGACGTACGTGACGAGAGAGGGGTTTTTCCCCGCGATGATTGGCACGTGGAGAAAGTGACGTGTAACTAGTTTTGTGAGATAGAATTAGTATCAGTAAAGTTACGCATTTATATATACTGAGTCCATAATAGTGCAGTACATACAGAACGAGGTGAGTTGAGATTTAATAAGCAAAATTGTCATATCACTGTGTATTACTATTACAGTTTATGTAAATCACATAGCAGTTATTTAAATTAGGAAGAAAGGACATTTCTAATTTATAATTAATTAAATGCTTTTAATTTTATGCCAGTCTTTCTATCCCAATACTACATTTTTTTTTGCCCAGCCAAAAGTTATTTGTTCACTATCGGCTGAAAACATTCAGTACAAAATGTAATAATTGATACAGTGATAGTGATACTGACGTGACAATAACTGAATCAGTAAGTTGAAATTAACATCTCACGAAACAATAGGGTAAAGTTCGCAAGGACGACATATATAATAGCACTTACTAATTGGTAATATTATTTTCTATGAGTGTTTTAAATTCATAATTTTTTCTTGGTATTTGAATTTTTAAAATCGAAAACTAGAAATTAATATTGGATGAATATATATATATATACGCACGGGCCCTTTATTTTAAATCAGTTCCGAATTTACAGTACTTGAGGAGTATCACATTCAGTTGTCGTTTTTTGCTTACTTATCC
>NW_013666972.1:8513-13863 GCF_000517525.1 Limulus polyphemus
CACGGGCCCTTTATTTTAAATCAGTTCCGAATTTACAGTACTTGAGGAGTATCACATTCAGTTGCTTTTTGCTTACTTATCCATTGTTAATGGAAGATGGATATTTTGAATACATATGTGAAATGATATCTATTGTCTTCTAATTTACCTTTATCACGATTTATGCGAATAATCTGTAGTAAGTTGACTGGGAATGAATAAATACTGAAACAAGATACAGAAAATGTATTTCACATGGGTTTTTGTGGGGGAAGGAAAAATGCATAATTTTTATTTCTTTCCAACTTAATGTCCACTAATGGGTCAGTGGTAAGTCAGAGAGAAAGTAAAAAGGAGCTCATAATATTTCAACTATGCTATCTGTTATGTCCAGTGCTAATGAGGCCTTTCTCCCATTATTGGGGCAATTGAGGCTGACTTGCATATAACAGACACAATAGTGGTTGAGATGCTACTTATAATAGCTAATTGCATAACAACTGTTATGGTAATAATTGAAGTGTAATTTTTCATAAAAATTTATTTGTCACAACATTGGAGGTAGGGGATAAAGTTTTTTTAACACTATATTACTTATTTTAACAACATATTTATTATTGTTCTCTTGAATTAAAGTGCTTATCATTCAGAGCTTACTGGTGAACCAGCAAGCTAGCCTTTTTGATTTTGGAGAGTCGTGACCATTTATTATTAGCCCAATAAATTATTACATTTTTTATTTGTTGAGGGTAGGTTTTAGATCTTTAATAAAAGTAGTTTCCATTATCATTAACTCTTGCTCATTACAAGTTGAAGAGTTAATCTGAAAGTCATTATAATAAATTGGACTATTAAAAAATATGCATATGTGAAGATACTTGCTCGATTTATTAAAGGTTGTTTTGATATGTCCATTACCAGATTGACACCTCTAAGGATAGATGACCATGAAAACAGCATGTTTTTCATCCTAGACAAAGTTCTTAATCTTAACTTATTGTGAAAAATGAGTAACAACTAATTTGTTTTATTGAGGTTGATGAAGTTCAAAGATATAAGACAAAAATTGGCTACAGCAAAGAAACAACTATGTGTTCACATTCCGAAGTTTACTGTTGACCTATTCCTTTTTATTCACAAGTTTTGACATGATCTCTTTGATTACTGAATTAACGAGCTGAACAGAGTGTTTACGTTTCATAAAGTTGTACTGAAATTAGTTATTTCAGAGTTAAAAGCAAGCAAAAGCAGAACTGGCAATTTTATAAGTTCTGGTAATTAAGATGGTTGTTATATTTTATTTAAAGAATTTAGGAAGAAAGCTGTGAAAATTTAAATATAAACCAGTAAATCTGGGTTTAATAGCAGTCAACAGTAAAACCTTAATCAGATTTTGCGATTAGTGTATTGAAGCTGTGTCATGGTCTTGTCAAGCATAAGCTTTATAAGAGATTTCTTAAGAGATTAGTAACATGTGTATATGAAAATTATGTTGAATATAGGAAAGATTGGACTTAAAGACTTTGTATAAATCATTAAGGCTTCATTTTTAGTCTGAAAACATTTTCAAGGTAGAGACATGATTAAAAGCAAATAAGTATGTCTTTGTAAACTCACATATGAGAAAAGTAAAAATTTAAATCTACATTTTATTTTTCAGGAAACCATCAATTCCCCCTCCTCAGATACTTTCTTCAGTTTCTCGCTGTGCAATTGTTTTATATGTTGAAGAATGCACATGCATTTCGCTGCTTTTTTCATAAGCATTTTTAAAATTTAGGCTTTTGGAAAAAATAAATCGCCTGATACCAAAGTATGGTTAGTCAAGTGTCAGTATTTTTAATAATACTACATGTGACCTAAAATACATAATTACGTTTATGTGAAAATTCTTGCATATGACCTCTGAAACAGCAATATTAGGATAATAAAGTACTTGCTTGTGACCTAAATGAAAATAATGCCCTAATTGTTAAACATGTATCTGAAGATATTGCAATATTATGTAATATGAAAAGATAGTTTATTTTGCACTAAGTTATTATAAAATTGTATATGTACAATAAAAATATAACTATATTATTCGATGATGAGGAACCCACTTTGAGACTAATAATGGCTGGAGACGGCTTGAATGGGTAATGAAGAAAAACTTTAATATAACAGCCATTATTAACTATATTATTGTTAGTATTAAGATAAATTTTTCCTGAGGACATACTACTATTTGCATATGTTAGTTCACTTAAAAATGGTAGTATATATATATACTATTTAAATCCTCAAATGTGCAGAAATATTAATGTATTAAAGTTTACCTTTTTTTGTAGAAAGACATTGAAAAATTTGTCTATTTTTAAGAATATTAATTTACAAAATTCACATGTTAAATATCACTGATTCATATTACTGTATTTTTAAGCATATTAATACATTTTTAAAGCCAGTCTAAAAACATAATTTATACTAAGTAACTTAAAACCGTACAGTAAAGAACAGTGAGAGTGGTATTTTATTTGAGGTGATTTAATAAATTGGATAAGTTTATACAAGAAGAGAAAATTTAAATATAGTATATTAGTAATGTTGTTTTTTTGTGATTGACTTGCATATTTTTAAAATGTTATACAGACATTTATAACAGATTGAAATGAAAGTGTTTGTGGTACTGGTTGCCTTGTGCTTGCTTGATATTGCATTTTCTGCCCCTCATCGAGTGGAGAAAAAGAAAGAAACTGAGAGAAAGGAAAAGGAAACTAATGAAGATATCGATGATTTTGTAAGCTTTTTTACTCTATATCTAATGCTTTTTTTCCCCCAAGTTTTTGTTACAACAACTAAGCTGGCAAAGCATGATTATAATTAGTAATACTTATGATAAGACATTAGTATTATGCCTATTATATTTTGTAGTGTTAGAAAATAGGCCTAATACTAATGTCCTTCATTGCTAGTACAGTATGTTTCCTCCTAATAATGTAAGTATAAGTTTTAATCAATTATTTTAGGTAACTGGCTCAATAGTAAATTTGTGTGGTCAGTTTTTAGTAGTTTAGTCCATTAAAAGAAGGGAAAAAAAAGGATTATACAAACTTCTAATTATGTAACTAGTCTGGATTTATAACTTAAATCTCATTATACTGTTTGAATTTAACACTGTTACCTTGCTGAATCTTGGTTGTAAACTGCCCAGTTTAGTTTTTTGTATTTTCTGGCTACTTTTCTCCCATTTTTACATGCATCTCTTGCCTATTCAAAATTTTTTGTTGTGATTGTATAGACCCTTGACCATTTTTGACATTTCTGGCTATTAACCCTAATTTGGAAAACTTAAATTTTGATGTTTTTTGATAGAGAGTAATGAAAAAAAAAAACATGAGTTTATACTCCTTCTGATTTTTCCATTTGTTTTCTGTTTTGCTAATTATAATTAAAAACTTGGGTTTCCATGGCATTTTCCTGAGAATATTTGCAAAATGATTGATTAGAGTGGCTATACTTTGCAAACTTGGCTAAACAATCAACTTCAGTGGATGTTGCAAGAAACTCGTGTGCCCATTATTGGTTTGTGTTTGTAAAAGATTCCTGCAGATTTTTATGTGTAGTGGAGTAAGGCAGTTTAGTAGTTGTTTATTCTTTTGCTGAACTTATAATTAGAAGATAGAATTCACTATTTTTATTATTTAATATAGTACTAAGTCAGCAAGAAAATGTGTATTTTTATGTACCCTGTAATACTAAGGTGACTAACCTGATAGAATGTACCCTGTAATACTAAGGTGACTAACCTGATAGATGATCTTCTGTTCTGTCATCATGATTTTTGAATGTTGAGAATTGAGCATGAAACACTGTAATCTTAGTTAGATATTGAAAATGTTCACCATTAAAAAAAAATGCAATTAAGATAAATATGTATGATGTTCCTTGAAAAGTTGATAAATAAATTTAGTATGACAAAAAATATAATGGTTAATTATAGAAAAGTATTGTGTACAAAAAATTACCAAGATTTCTAAAAGTAAAAGTAACTTACCAAGATTTTTATACCAAGGATAAGGTATAAAATAAAGGTACTTAATACACGTGAATAATTTTCTTTTTATTTCTTGAAAGGGTCTTGAATATGGAAGATATTTACAGCAGGTTGTTCAAGCCTTAGAAGAAGACAAGGAGTTTGCCAAAAAACTAGAAAATATTTCTTCTGAGGAAATAAAGGTACATTTTAGTATTTAGTTTGAAGTATTTTGTCTGAAAGCAAATTTTCATATGAACACAACAGAATGGTGTGTGTGTGATCAGATGGCTTGAAAACAAAATTATTTACATGTTTTTACACGGAACATTAAAAGTGTGTTTATGTGTTCATCAGATTTCTTACATTGGTTGTGTTCATTGTGCAGGTTTGTATTTATCCTGCACTAATTAAATAGCTTGCTTAATTTACAGAGTAGGGGCAAGACATACTATACAGTTAGTATTGTAGTGTTGGTACTGAAAGAAATATTACAAAGACAAATGAAACCAGTTTAATTATATGCATTTTTTCAGTTGTAATTAGAAATTAACTATGTTCTACATCAAACAACTGTATAGTCACTTTTCCCCATCGTATATAATTAAGAAAAAACAATAATTAAATGGGTGAATTGTTTAATATTAAGCCATTGGTAACAACCAGTTTACTTTTTATTCAAATGACTAACATTAAAAAGAAAGCTAGAGCTTAAAAACTGTATTATGTCATCCAACTATGTACTTCTGAAAGGTTTAAAAGCCAACCTTATTAGTCTATTTGTTTTTTAAATCAGGTACTTACCTCTGAAATACTCTTTTTATTTACTTACTTTGCATACTGTGAACAGGATTTAGCCCCCTCATGGAGTCTGTTGTGTATTAGAATTTCTCTTACTACTCTTGATTACTTCCAAGCATGGCTCAATCATGAGTTTCCAGTTGTAGGATCTTTTCACTGATGTTTCTCGTGTTGGGGGGACCATTATTTTTTATTAAAGGTCTTTAGTTTTCTCAGATATTCCATTCCCACATTATTCTGTTGGAGACTTAGGCTGTTTCACATGAACGTCAGGAGTTCCTGCACCTTGGTGTTCTAGAACTTGCAGTTGGTGTTGGTACAATAAGCCTAAAGTAAAGGCGTAGTGTGGGATCACCTAGCCTAGAGCGAAGTGCATAAAATTTATCGTGAAAGTAAAAATATCGATTCAAATTTAAATTGTTTCTGAATTAAGCTATTTTCTATTACATCACAAACGTTTTTACTAAAAAAACAAATATCTTTAATCAATGGAGACTAGATTAAAAAATGAGCAAATATTTTTCCAGTTTTGTTGTCTATACATTTCATTTTATA
>NW_013666972.1:14802-24293 GCF_000517525.1 Limulus polyphemus
TTTAGTGTGTTGAGTGGCTGAAATTTACAGTAAATGTTATAAGGCATTTTTTATTTTACAATGCAAGAAGAATAAATATATTTTGTTTATATGAATTCTAAAAAAAATGGGAGATTTTAAACCTAATAGTGCTTTTATTTACCACTATGAAATAAAGCTCAAAAATCACAGTGGAACAAAAGGTTGTTTGTAGGCTAAAAATTATTTTAATTTGTTGTTAAACAAATGTTTAAACAACTCTATTCAATTATTTTAATTTTATTTGTCTTGAAGATGTTTGGCTTGTAAAGAAATGTTGATAGTTGCAAATTTCCAGTCATGCATCCTCTCTAACTAGATAGGTGTTGTAAGTAAGTTAAATAAATTGATTTTTTATTTTCTGTATTTGTATATACTTGGAAAAAATACATTACCACTTTTGATTTATTTTTACTTAACTAAATGATTAATTACTGACTTTGTGGTAAAATTTAGTTCTGGCATTTGTTTTTTCTTTATTAACCTGGCATGGTTTGGTAGTTCAGCTTGCTATCTGTGGTTCATGGGATTGAATCCTGTCACTGAACATGTCTGCTCTTTCAGCTGTGTGGGCATTATAATGTGGCAGTCAATTCCACTATTTGTTTGTAAAAGAGTATCCCAAGAGTTGGCAGTTGGTGATGTTGACTAGCTTCCTTCCATTTAATTTGTCTGTTTAAGATTAGGGACAACTAGCAAAGGCAGCCAATGAGTAATTTTGTGTGATATTCAACATTATTTTTATTAGTTAGATAATATTTTCACATATTTAATTGAGGAATAGCATTTATATGACACGTAACTTCCTCTCCTTTAATGAGAAGATTTTGATCAGTTTTGTTTTTTTATATAGAAAGGTGAAGTAGCCAGAGAGCTGGAATTTGTAAAACATAGTGTACGAAGCAAGTTGGATGAGTTGAAGAGAATGGAAGTGGAGAGGTTAAGGAGATTAACAATGGAAGAAGTTGAGCAGAACGAATTAGGGCTTTACAGAGACGAAGATGGTCACTTACTTCCTGCACCCCCAAATGGTCGAAAGTGGCACACACAGTCACGTCCTTCTGGAGGAAAAGGTGAAGTTACTGATGATGATATGTGCAATAAACTTTCTTTTTAAGATAAAATTGAGATGTCAGATGGTTGTCAGTAACTATACATGTGTTGGATCTGTGTCACTTCATATTTGTGTATGCATGGTAGTGTGAAATTATTGCCATTTTGTGCTGTTTATGAAGAAGTGAGCTATATTGTTTGGCCCTTTTGTATTCATAGGATCAATTATATAATATAACAGGAAAGCAATTTACTATTTGACATCAAAGTGCAAAGATCAACAAAATTATTACCTTATAATACAAAGTTTTGATCTGATTTTATGTTTTCAGAGTACAAATGAAATGTTACATATGTGCATCCAACTGTATAATAATATACTACGTCACTTTTTCATTTAAAAAACATTTGAATACTAGGTATTACAATTGGGCAAATTTATGTCTCTATGCTTCTTAAAAAAATTTGAATACTAGGTATTACAATTGGGCAAATTTATGTCTCTATGCTTCTTAAAAAAATTTGAATACTAGGTATTACAATTGGGCAAATTTATGTCTCTATGCTTCTTAAAAAATTTGAATACTAGGTATTACAATTGGGCAAATTTATGTCTCTATGCCTTTTAAAAAAATTTGAATACTAGGTATTACAATTGGGCAAATTTATGTCTCTATGCCTCTTAAGAAAATTGGAAAATTTTTCTAACTTAACCAAATTTCTCTCTCTCTCAATCTCGGGAAGATTTTATGTTTTCTTAAAAAATTTAAGTATTCCAGGAACTGGACTTTATAAAACACGGTGTATGAAGAAAATTTGTGTGTTAAAAATGATACAAATGGAGATGAACTATGTAGAAAGTTAAACTGTTGGTTGATTTTATTGTTGTACTTACTTCACACAATTGGAACATTATTTTAATCTTGTATTCTCTAATGTGTCAAATTATCATTATTTTCTCTTGCCTGATGATGACCTAAGTAGACTGTCAAAATGTTGCAGGGCCATATTTATATTTAGGTGTGTATTTTCTCTGTAATAAACATTTCACAAGTTAGAAACACTGAAGAATGAATTAAGTCTGCACATTTAGGATACAAAAGTTTCGACTGGAGCTTGTGATTTCTCGGTACAATGTAAGAAAACTTAGCTTATTCGTGATAGTTTGTTAATTTCCAGGTAGATCAGTTGTTCAGAGACATTCCTAATAACCACTGTTCGAACACAATGAAGCATGACTTTTGGCCTTAGCAGCTGTTGTTATCAGCCAAGTTCTTGACAGATGTCTAGAGCAGTTAGTATGTTTATAGCCTTATCTCATTAATAAACCCCACCAAATAATCCCAGAGATTTTAAGATTTTGTTTCTGGGCAGACTGCTCTAAAAACAATTGTGAATTTGAAACTAATCTTGGAGGGTAGTCTGTTCTAAAACATTGTTCATTTGAAACTAAACTTGAGTCATACATGCCTCTTGGTAATGAACATTGTGTTGCAGGAAAAACGCATGATTTGTCAATTAAAAGAAAAACTACCATAGTCTCTCGATCATGTTCATTTATGATCTATTTATATCCATGGGCACTTGTATGTGCAAATATTTCATAGTTGAGTCCCAATCCAAGATTGCAGCTCTCATCATTACACCCCTACCAGAGTTGTTCAACTACTTTCCCCCAGACCCATATTTATCTATCACTTGAAACTGGATGAAGCAGTACTCATCATCCTATAAAACTGATGATCAGTTGTCTAGATTCTAGTTCTAACTAGCTCAATGAGAGAAAAGGTGCCCAGCGTTCTTGGGATGATGCACAGTATGGTATTGCAGCCCCTCCAGAGTATATACTTCAGATTCACAAGTGATGTATGTCTGTTTGCATCTCACTACATTGGATACAGTGAAGTTACTTTTTCAGAATTTTAGCTAGTAATGTATGTTGATTTCTGACAGCTTGGTTAACTTGAAAGTTTGTTTTTTAGAAATTCTACTTACAAGTACTGAGTGTCATTAAGTTTCTACACTTTCAGCACTATTAATTACTTGATATTTTATGTTTATACCCGTTCAGTTTGCTGAACGTGTACAAGCAAATTTGTGCTGCAGTTGGTTTGTTTGTATTTTTCTTCCTCAGCAAAATATAAAATGAATTTGAACTATTTTTCCAAATTTCATGCTTTTTTTAACTGAGTCTGTCTGTCTGTGTCTCCAATAAAATATTTGGAAACATTTTAGAAAATTTTGTTAACTCCTGAATATAGTACATCTCAACATAGGGATTGAAATTGTAAAAAAGTTCATGCATTACAAAATCATTCTTTAATTAACTATATACATAATATAAATAGAAGCCATGTAATTAATTATATATATTAGCTGGAAATTAACTGTCAATTACAACTAGGATAACATAAAAAAAGAAAAGAGCTGTGTTGAGTTACGCATGCTAGAGATATTAAAAATCAAGGTACATACATTTAGGCATAAGTTGATTACTAAAGTTCATGCTTTAAAAATTTCTGCATAAAGTTGAGACCCCTAGTGGCTCAGTGGTAAGTCTAGGTTTACGATGGTAAAAACAGAACACAGGTAACTCATTTCATAGCTTTGCGTTTAATTACAACTAAACCACAGAGTTGAAATAATGGTAACAGAATGAATTAAAATTTAAACCAGTCCAAGGATGAAAACAATATAATAGAAACTAGTTACTCTAATTTCTCAGTTTGTTGTTTTTGTCAAAACACTTCACAAAACTCAGTTTAGTTAATTTAAATTAGTTATAAAGTATGGCCTAATGGTTAGCATACTGGACTATGGATCAGAAGGTCCAAAGATTAAGCTGCAATACCATTGAACACACTTTGCACTTTCAGATGCATTTTAAATTTTACAATCAATCCTGTTATTTGGTTCCAGGAGCCTTGCAACAGTAACTTTTGCTGACACCACCCTCCTTTTGGTTAGTAGTTTAAAATTAGGTACAGCTACATCTGAACCCTAGGGTCTTGGTGACCTGGCAGTTTAGGTTTAAAATACCAAATAATAATGCTAATCTATTTATAAAATGTAATTAGTAAACTAAAAATGTCTAAAATATTGTAAAAATCATCCATAAAAGTTAGGCATAATGTTTTTAATATTCAGTAAATCTAATTTTCAGCCAACTCATGAGAAAAGGTACCCATGTTTGTCCAACTGTGAAAATATGATTAATTGTACTTCATATACTTATTTCCCAATCAAGTGTAAGCATTTTGTGATGTATACTTCTTGAGGACTATACAAGCAATATGAAAACTTCAGTACCATTAGCATGCATGCTGTCAGTTTCCTAGATGGCACATTGACAAGGGACATTCACTTGGCTAGCATAATTGACATTTTAAACTTTGAAAATATAGGTGGGTTTGCACCTGGAGGGCTAGGCATCCAAAATATTGTTGTTGTTGTTTTTTGTAGTGTGTTAGAGTAGACTATTGACATGAATGTAAGCTTTCATCAAACTTAGAGATAAAAAAACTGTGTTACCTGATTGTTTACAAAACAGAAGAATCTGTAACAAACATCTTTTTAGATGTAAAGGTGTAGCAAAGTTAAACAAGGACACTATATATTACTGTTTCATAGAGCTGTTGGGGAAACTTTGGCATTTCAAGGACAGAGTTAAAACTTTAATCCAGAGTTATCTTATCAGAGTGTATTTTTCTTAATATTTGAGAACTTTTTTTAATTGTATATAGATGGGAAAGAATAGATTGTATTTTGAGGTGTATTTCAAATGATGAATGTATAATAGATTGTATTTTGAGGTGAAATTACAGTTATACTCTGCCACTTAATGCATCTAAAGTTCTCTATCACATTTTCTGTACTTTTTCTTGAAATACTTCAACAAGGTTGAATTTGTTTTTAACTAGTAATTAGGAATACCTAAAATGAAATCTTGAAATTCATTAGCATTTTGTAAATCAGTTGTGATGGAATATCGTCACTAGTCAAGGCATAATATACCCTATAAATTTCAATGTTTTAGCCAAGGTCAGTGATGAGAAAAATTTACATTTGAAAACAGTGAATAACATTGTTTATCTGAGCTTAATATAAAAGTTTAGTTTACAAGAATCTTAAAAACTTATTTTTTTACTCCCTTGAATTATTGAAAGGTTAAAATGTCATGGGACAAAATCAAGAAAAGTAAATAGTTTTAAGTAAAGAAGGCTTAACTTAATATTTAAAACAAACATTACAATCGTACATTCTTTGCATATGATGTAGATTTTTATAAAGTAATAAAGATGTAGAATTTACAAAGTGGACAAACCTTTTTCTGTATCATGTAATTCTTCAGTTTGTGATGGTTACATTGATATTAATGTTGATGTAGTTTAGAAATGTTTTAATTAGGTAAACCCGATATTTAAGAAAAATATTTGAACATTTGAGAACAGAATACAGTCACAGTTTTGCTTTCATAAGACTTACTTTTATTTTTGTTGCTTAACTGTTTTTTTTAAGTATCAGTTCTTTAGTACAATTTGTCTTTTCTACAGGTTTCAATAGGAAAAATAGCAAAGTTCCTGTTCATATTGATCCTTTAAATACTCGTACATTTGAAGTTGAGGACTTAAAGAGGCTGATTCAGACAGTAAGTAAATGTAATGTTATAAACATTTAAGTCTGAATAAACTGCCAACTGCCATTTTTTGCTCTTTTTGATTTGTGGATTTCAGTATTGCTAATTGCAAGAATATGACTTGGAGAAATCATTCCAGTTTTTCTGCTCAGATGCTGATATTTTTTAGGCTGGTATTTCTATTCTATATCAGTTAAGGTTGGCATCTCTACATTTCAAATAAAGTTGATGCCATATATAACATTTATAATACAAAACAAGCCCTAACCAAAATGCTGCAAAAACAAAACAAAGTCACCAGGGCATAGCCTGTAATGTGGAGTATAAGATGTGTCCTGAATTTTGGAGGTAACAGTGGAAATGAGATTCGTGTATCAATGGGAATACATAGTCTATCAGTCTTAACCTCCATTTGCAAAGACTCGTATGTAAAGAAGAAGAATAAAAGAGTAAAATAAGAAAAAATGTGATGAGAGCAAGATGTGGATGTTCAAGCCCACAGCATCTGACATCATCCTTTCTGCCTGTAGACAACTGTGGGAAGGTGACTGTTCTCAGAAGATAAGAAGAAAAATATAAATAAGAAATCAAAAACTAGAAGATCCTACCTTATGGGTTTAATAGAAGTTTTAAGATCATGAAAGAAAGGTTTAAAGATCATGAAGGAAAGGATTTAAGATCGTGAAGGAAAGGTTTTAAGATCGTGAAGGAAAAGTTTTAAGATCGTGAAGGAAAGTTTTAAGATCGTGAAGGAAAGGTTTTAAGATCGTGAAGGAAAAGTTTTAAGATCGTGAAGGAAAGGTTTAAAGATTGTGAAGGAAAGGTTTAAAGATCGTGAAGGAAAGGTTTAAAGATCGTGAAGGAAAGGTTTAAAGATCGTGAAGGAAAGGTTTAAAGATCCCAGAAACGTTAATAAAGGAGAAAATATTCTTTCTTTTAGTAATACCCAGTGTTCAAGTAAGGATGCTAATTTGAAATATATTTAACAACAATTTAAAGAAATTACTGACCAATTCTTGCAAAAAACGGTTCTGAATTTAAATTTCTTTGTTCTTGTAGATAGCCTAACTATAGACTAACTCATTGCAAAAAATATCTCGAGAATCATTGAAGGAATTTATCTATGCAAATGAGGTAATAGTGATTTATGTCAAAGATTTCCTTAAGGAAAGAAGATGTATTCACAGTTTTTGCTGATGAAATATCCTTTATATTATTGCCTAGTTTAACTTGTTGTATACATACTCAACTATACAATGCGTCATGACATTTATGTTAAGGAAACTGACAGTTTAATGTTACCTGTGAAATGAAATGAATATTACATATTTGGTCCAACAGCCACTTTAAATAAGTAAACATTTTTGTGAATGAAATGAACAATTATTGAGTAATTTAATAAAACCGTTCTGTTTTCTCATTGCTTTGAGACCTGTATGGGGGAAAAAGAATAACGTTTTTATGAGAAAATATTTTAATATTCTGAAGCCTCTTTGAATAATAGACAATTAAAATATATAGGATGCGATTTTTTTTAAAACTTAGTAATAGATTTTCTACATTTGAAAGATAACTAAAATTTATGTTAACAGTTCTTAATTTACCCCCCCCCAAATATACCTGAAGTGACACTAGCTTCATTAAACCAGTAATATAATATTAACACACTTACATAGGTGCCAGCCATTTCTATTTTAACTGACTCATTCTGATTTTTAAGAATAGATTATGACATTTATGATCATACTTTTTAAATTATAATTTGTTTTTCAACATTTCGAGACAATCCAGTAAATTTGTCACGTGGGTGAAATGAAAGAACCCCATGAAGATTATAGTCACCTAAGCATTTGTACTTGTGCAGCTGTACTCAAACATTTTTGTAACACTGAAAAACAATATCGGAAAATCATATTGATGGTTAGACTATTCATAAATTGGGACAGCCATATTAGCTGCATCAGAAAATTATGCTAAAACAAAAGCCATCTAGCCAAGAATATGTGTCCAAAATAGCATGGGGGGAAAAAAAAAGAGTTCCTTGTCAGAAAACACTCTCCCAACAAAAAAAATTGAAAAAGTCAGAGGCAAGTACTTAAATGATACTCATAAAGTAAAGGAGAAAGCTAGAAAAAAAACAACAACTAACCACAACAAGTACTAATTGCAAGTTTGTTTAATAGCTAAATAATACTCGCAGAGTAAACAAAATCTGAAGAAAAAAAGAATTGCATATAGTGTCTTGATACAACACTCTTGACAAGCAAGCACAGGGAAATTTGATTATGAATATACTGCCAACTGGAATTTTCTACTCTTCACTATGCTGATTTCAGGATTGCTAATTGCAAGAATGTTGACTTACAGAAATCATTCCTGTTTTTCTGCTAAGATTGTGATATTTTTTAGGCTGCTATTTCTGTTTTATAATTGATTAAGTTAAAGTTGATTTCATATAATGAATTTTTTGTTGACATCATATTATACACTACATTAGTATGGATTACCATTTACTGTTTTGAATGGTATGTGTATAAAATACACTGTGACAAAGCTGCGTACATATATTTTGTTAAATGCTATTTTCATTTCATTTTTATGTAAAAAATATATCAAATTACATGAATTATTAACTTAAGGATTTAAGATTAATAAAAAACAGTCATATATGGCAGTATTTTATTAACCATTTTAATGCTATAATTGGATTTATCTGACTTGACATTTATAGCCATTTGGTCCTAGAATTTCCTGCCTTAGTGCCACGTGTGCATACATCACCGAGCAGAAGTACAACTATTGAAAAAGTACTAAAAAAAAGGTCAAATTCTACATTTCACTTTTAATGAATAATTGACACTTTTCAAGAACTTTCCCAAAATTTGATTACTCACTCAAAGAATTAAAGTATTAAAAGCAAGGTGAAGTTTTGGTGCCTTTGTAACCTGGATATTAAAGTTCAACTTTCATTGATACTATACCCAAAACTGTTATACATATTAATATATTTTTTCTTTCTTTTTTTAGGCTACAAATGACTTGGAAGAGCTGGATCGTAAGAGACGAGAAGAATTCAAACGTTATGAAATGGAAAAAGAACATCGGTACCGAGAATCACTGCAAAATTTGAAAGAAGAAGAGAAAAGGAATCATGAAAAAAAACATCAAGAAATGAAAAACAAACATCAAGAACATCCCCGAATTCACCATCCTGTAAGTCAACTTTTAATCTACATTTTCCCTATAATTGTCAGTGAAGTTTGTTTGGACAGGATTTTTAAACATATTTTTCTAAACTACTTGTAGAACACTGACTTTGTTGTTTATACGATACTGAATAATATCCAAGTCACACAAAAAAATATAAACAATATGATGCAGTATATGGACTCCACCAGTTGTGAATGGTATGTAAACGTGAGTATTTGAAATGTAAACAATATGATGTAGTATATGGACTCCACCGGTTGTGAATGGTATGTAAACGTGAGTATTTGAAATGTAAACAATATGATGCAGTATATGGACTCCACCAGTTGTGAATGGTATGTAAACAAGTGAGTATTTCAAATGTAAACAATATGATGTAGTATATGGACTCCACCAGTTGTGAATGGTATGTAAACAAGTGAGTATTTCAAATGTAAACAATATGATGTAGTATATGGACTCCACCAGTTGTGAATGGTATGTAAACAAGTGAGTATTTCAAATGTAAACAATATGATGCAGTATATGGACTCCACCAGTTGTGAATGGTATGTAAACAAGTGAGTATTTCAAA
>NW_013666972.1:25026-55786 GCF_000517525.1 Limulus polyphemus
ACCTTATTTTCAATAAGCAATCCTGAAAAATATTTGGGGGTGCTTAACTTTTTTCCAGGTGTATATTACAAGGATGAATGCTCAGGTTTCACAGCCTCTTCTACAACCATCAGTGGTGATCTGTGTGATGTTCCTGGTTATTCTCTGTTGTTCTGCAGTGTAATTTCTATTGCAAGAGGAGTTGGTACAGTACGTTAAGGTTTCTCTTCTTGACATGCTTTCCAAAGTCTAACTGTGTGTGGAGATAAATTTCTTGGAGCCTGTTTGAGCAACCAAAAGACACATTAGTACTTACATCTTGCAGTGGAACTGGCATGTTGTCTTGGACTTTAGGCTGGATGCTTTGTCTTGAAGGAACCATGTTTTATTGGCATCCAGACTGTACAGAGAATAGTATTTCACCAAGAGATAGGCTTATTAATAACCACAACATGCTATATACCATTTCTTAAGTTTATCACCAGCAGGGGTCCTTCGTGTATTTTGGTAATTTTTATACTAAAAGGGGAGAAACATTATTGTTGAAATAAAGTTTGCAATGATAAAAATAATAACTTGGTTGGGTTTTAACTTTATGATAAGTGTATATTGAATGAGCTTTCAACTGGCCATCTTCGTACCAAGTGATACTCAATAAGAACAAAGTTTTATAAAATGCCGAATTGAACTACCAGTTTACAGAAATAATACATCATCTGCCATTACAACAGTATACAATATAGAATTACAAAGACGTAATTTCTCCACCAATACTGTATATGTAGAGAAATGTTGATTTCAAAGAGAGGAGTTTAAAGCTTGGTCAGTAATTATTGAACATAACTTTTGTAAGATTTTTTATCATTAATTTACATCTGTTAAAATTAAAACAGAAAATGTGACATGGTTTGAGAAAAATATTTCTGTTATTCGTCATAGATAAACTTTGGCTTTATTGTCAGCTTTAGAAAAAGAAAGCACTTGTCTTCACCACTGAAAATGTGGCTCACTTGCTTATTATTGAGAACAATTTCTTGTCATTGAGTTTTGTAGACTTGTGCATAGCTTACCTGATGTATTTAGCAATCCCAGTGACAGTTACAAGTACAGAATAATCATTTTCAAAATTGAAAAACTATAATGAACTGTCCATTCAACAGGAAATAGCTAGAAAAATCAAAGAAGCAACTGATGTAGTGATGGCTTTGCTGAGTAATGGGTTGCAATAATTTTAATTCTTCTACATTTATTGTTTAAAGGGCAAAAGGATAAAAGAAACTAAATGATTGCCTGTATTTGATTGGTAGTTTGATATAGTTATTCATTCCACTTATCTTAAAATCTTAGCAATAGCCTTATAATTTGAGGCTGCAAATTAACTGTGTTGTTTCAACATACAAGATGCTACTCGTGTGTTTGGTTGTGAGAGAAGAGTTGGGGATAGAGAGACAATCCTAAAGGCAAGTCTTGCATTTCATACCCTTGATACATAACAGTGTCAACTGAATTTTAGGTAGTTTGTAAAATTTTATTTTAGTCAATATTTAAAAAAAAAAAGATAATAAAGCATGTTAAAAATCTGTTTAGTAAATTTTAGATCCTGATATTTTTGTGAAACAATATGAACTTACTATACATGAGTTTGATTTTCTTTAATGATCACTGTTAAACTAATCTGTTCATTTAAATAAATTAAATTCTATAAAAAATTTTACATTTTTATACATTTTGGTGCTTAATGGCATTCTGAAAAAAAAATTGAGGTTACTTGGAAAAAATAAAATACTGTAAAATAAGACTTCAAATAATAATAATATGGAATTACAACAAATATTATTGGGTCTGATGAAATAAAGGGTTTTTAATACAGATTTCCAAAAATCAATTTAATGTGTATAATGTTTTTTGAAATAATAAATGTGGACAACTGCCAAGCTCATTAAGAATGTTAAACTTTAATTTGATGATCAAATAATAAAAAAAATATTACATATTTCATACCTTTCTTATAGGGTAGTAAACCTCAATTAGAGCAAGTATGGGAAGAAAGAGATCATATGTCTAAAGACGAGTTTGACCCCAGAGTGTTTTTTGCTATGCATGGTAAGTTGTATATGATAAAATAAGAACCCTTGTGCTGAAAAATGAAATGTTAAGGTTAAAAGATTACAAATGAGATTTATGAAAACAAAACACTAATTGTATTAGCAAGATTAACATACCATAAACACTTATAAATATAAAGTAACAGAACCTTTAACACTAAACATGTATCAATAAAATGTGTGCGTGTGCGAACACACCTCATGTTACCGTTGTGGTAAACTGTTTCTTACATTGTGGTATTGGGATATTCATGAAAATAATTCCAAAAAATGACAACAAAGAAAAAAACAATGAAACGTGAGTGAATAAAACAGGAATCTTTATTTTTACAATAATGTAGTGTCTGTACCTACATGCCCCCCCTTCTAGTGGCTCAGTGTTTTGTTTGAAAGGTTTTAATACAGCAAAGATATAGCCCATTGTGTAGCTTTGTGCTTAACAACAAAAAGAAACTTTATTTATTGGCCAGCTTCTATCTCATCATATGACAGAAACTGGCAGCCAGGGTGAAGAGGTTTCATAAAATGTTTGCGTAGGATAGGGATCATTGCAAGAATAATGAAATTACTACACTTTCAAGTGGAACCAGGGTCTTTTTATGGTATCCCACAATCCTTAATTATTTAGGCCAACAATCATTTCAGAAACTTTTTCAAGGGAGAACAACCCAACTCATTCAGATCAGTACTACCCCTTAAAATGAGCATAGGCTTACTCCAAGGTGCTTACCCAGAAACAGGTTCAAGCAGGTATAAGCTCTGTGGAACAGGTAAATGATTAACTTAAATTTATGATCTTCTTGTACCCAATTTATGTGGTAATTACACAGACACCATCTGCAAGAAAGTTCAGAAATTTTCTGAATACATCTCAAATAAGACATATTTTATACTAGTTATGAAGGGTAAACTATAATATTAATATAATCATGGTATTACCTTGCATTCTTTCGCTTTCTAGTGATTAAAACTCCTTTTTTTTACCATTTCTAACTAGTTATGATGTGTGAGAAAGATCATTCAGAATAATCTATTTGAGTTAGCATGCCTGAAATGTGAATTCGGGGGGGGTCATGGTTTGTCACAAAAATAAGCTCCACACTTTAGGGCTGCCATGGGTGTGCTATAAGAGTGATACTCAAATCCTACTGTTCAGTCAGACAAGAGTCGACAGTGCATGCTGTTAACTAGCTGTCTCTATTCTGTCGGTTTGAAAATAGGGATGGATTTGCACAGTTAGACCTTGTGTAGCCTTAAGAAATACTTCTAAAACAAATGATTTAGAGTTACAATTAATCAAATGTATGATATAAAATACAAAATTTGTGTGATGGGAAAATATAATATTGAACGGAGGGCTGAAAATTATAATTGTGAGAATATGAGGGAAAGAACTAGATTTTATCTTTAGCACAAGAAAAATAATTGAAATTCATAAAGTGACAGAGAGTAAGAGATAATTTTTAAAATGTTTACTTAAATGTTATAATTTCTGTGATTAAAACCTTCACTCGAATCTCAGTCGTTTTGTGATATAAATCGGAGATTTATTTTATCTTTGGTACAGGTAGAATAGTATATAGTAATACACAAGTCCATGGAACTTTTAATGCAAAGTTTGATGATTATGTCATCAATATTCTTAGTATCTTAGCCAGGAAGTTAAAAATTTGAACAGCTGAATAATTACTTGCTATGTAACAAGAGAGGGTAAACGTGTAATTAGAATCTTGTTCAAACTATTGAAGATTCTTGATTGTGAATATGTTTATGAAAGTGATGTCATCATAACTTGTCAAAGTAAGAATATGTACTTATGTATATTAGAAGTTATAAGAAAACCAAATATTGTTTAAGGTTATCATTGTGGTCATTACGAGTTAGTAAACATTACTTTGAAAGGATTATTTTGAATTTAAAAATTTCTACAATACTTAAGTTTGGTACTTAATGTTCTGTTTGTTTGTTTGTTTTTAATTATGCACAAAGCTACACAAGGGCTATCTGTGCTCTGCCCACCACGGGTATCGTTGTAAGTTCGCAGACATACCGCTGTGCCACTGGGGGGGCAAATAATGTTCTGTTCATTAGTTATTTTTATTTTAATGTTATCCTGTTATAACCATTTTTTTCAACTTAATAAATCCTTGTGGTTTAACTGTTATTCTTACATTAGTACTATGTTGTTAATTTTAATCTAATTTGAACTTTCACTTATCCTAGCTCAACTTCTAGATTCTTTTATTAGCTTTGTAAATTTTGTTAAAACTTTATTTTCAGTTGAAATTTCTTTGCATTTGTAATATGGTTTGAAAATTACTTAAAATAGTATTTATTTTATTCTAAAGACATTAATGGAGATGGTTATTTGGATGAAGATGAAGTGGAAGCCATTCTGAGTTTGGAAGTATGTAATTTTTAGTATTTTTTCCAACCAAATGTACTGTTACAACTCAAAATAATTCCATTGACAGTCTTAACCTTTTTATATTTATCATGAATTTTCCATTTGAATTAAGTTCTGTATTAAGAGTTTGTAATTTATTGTTGCATCAGGGTGTTTTTTTTTCACATTAGATGCTGTTTTTACATTAGCTAAGATATTATGTTTGTAATGGTTGGTTGTTTTGTACAAAATTTTATGTGTCAAAGACTTTGATACTGAAGATTAGTTTATAACAGCACTAAAATACAGAGATAAGAACTTTAACACTGGAAATAAGTTTTTATGTCGTAAGACTGAAAAACATAAATACTTTGTGTATACAACATTGAATAGGAGCATTGTTTGACACCTTGGATCACATCATAATGGCATTGGTTAGTTATTTGTTCAAAACCAAATGGTCTAAATCTCTGCTGCTAATTTAAGAATGCTAGCCTGTGTATGTATGTATGTATGCCATTCACTTGAAAAACCTTTTCGAGAGAGAATCCACATGTATTATATTCACAGTATTATTATATAATTTTGTGTCACTATGCCTCCATATTTTTCTTACCTATGACCCTCATATTTTAACACCTCAACGTTTGTTTTCTTAAATATTTTGACATGCCATGAAGTTCTGTTAAAAGCTGGTTCAATGGCTCAAAACTGTAGACTTGCCATTATGGGAAATGATGAAAAAATTCTGGAATTTTTCTTACTTTTTCAATTAGGAGATTCCTGTGTTTTTATTTTTTCTGAAATAATACTGTAAAAGATATTTCAAATCCAATCTAATCTGCTTGAAATCATTTCACAGATAATGGTAAAATGTACTAAAGTAACTTTTGTAACAGCTATAATGGGATAGTTTATGTATCAGTAAGTCCATAATATGAACAGATTGAACCTGTAACTAAGAATATGTTCTCAATGAAATTGCTTCGTTAAGTGTATTCAGTAAATAAATGGTGATACTGAACATCATTATAGTTGAATTCCGTTGTTCATTTGGTTGAGGATGAATTTACCTATAAAATCTTGTAGTTTAATTTTTTGGAGTGGTATACTTACACAAGCATGTTAATGAAGTAAACTGTGTTTTGCCATAAATGTAGGGACGTTCTCTTACAACTGATTTTGGTGAATCAGCAAATATTATTATTCTCTTTTGAAAATAAGTTTATCCTTGCATTTTAAATCAATCAAAAAAGTATTATCATTGGGATGAATAAATATCTTCTGTTTAATTTTTGAAGGAGAATATTATAGAAAAAAAAAACTATAGCAGAATGGTAGTTACATGGCACGCAAAGCACTAGCGTATGAAGAGGCGAGTGATATGACCATAGTAAAACATTTATGTATAATTTAGGTGAAGAAGATGTATGATCCTAATAATCCAGAGGATGATCCTGTTGAAATGATGGAAGAATACAACAGAATGAGGGAACATATTTATAATGAGGTAATCCTCTATCACTCTGTATGTAATTAATATGCTCACTTAAATGTGTTTTAAATGTAGTCCTAATAAAAACACTGCATGAATTGTGTAAACTTTTAAGGATTTTCACCTTTTTGTTATGCGAATACTGTTATTTTTTATTAATTATCTTTGTGGTTTGAGTTAGAAATTAATTTGGTCAAACAGTTCTAAATTCTCACTCATATTTAAATTGTTTTTTTCTTGTATACTAAAAAACAAGTTATATATATTGCTCTGTTATGAGTCTATATAAAACAAATGACTAAACTTAGTAAGGTAATGAAAGCAAAACTATTATAGTTGTTGAATATAGATATGATATTAATTGTATTATTCTACAATAAGTTAATGTATCAAAAGGTCTGATAAAAACCTGAAAGTAGCTCAATCCTACTTGGATAGAGTGTGAACTCTTGTTATTATTTCTAAACTTGGATGTAATAATGTTTTTGCACGAACATTTAAGTCATAATGGGCATCACAGTAAAATACAGAAATTGGTTTTAGATCAATTCTATTCTATGCAAATTTTTTGTTTCCGGGTTCATGTGTATGCGTCTGTGTTTCCATTTCCACTCACTTATCTTGAACTAATACATGGATGTGCACAATATGAGAACTCATTATGGGACAGTCCGATTCCAAGTCCGGATTCTAAATCACTTTGAAGCATTTTTGTGAGTTTCAGTTAATAACTTTGTAAAGTGTGATCAGATTTGTACCAAATTTCATGGGCACATTAAGAATAAGACTCCTCATCTCACACTACAAAAAATGATCCAGGTATTGATCATTCTGGATCTGAGAAGGATTTTTTGAAGGTGAAATTTTACATTATCCAATTAAAATGCATGCAATCTCGAAATAGAGCGGTGTGTGGAAGATATGAAATCTCTCTGCTCTTGTTGTATTTAATATTTTTGTCTAATTATTTTTTAATTCAATGTAATCAGGTTATACTATGTTAATGGTTTTGCTATAAACTACAGACAAGCTCTACAAAATTTTCATTTAATAATGAGTTATCTATTCTTAAGCAAAACTACCCATGGGGAAAAGTTTAATCTATCAATTTAAATTACTTCATGGACTTTAAAAAGGTTGTGTTGCACTCTTGGTTTCATTCAGAGCCAAAGCTCTGAGCTACTTATACCGCCTACCACAAAAAGTAATTGTTATAGTCATGCTAAGAACAACTCAATAATAACATACGGTAAATCTACAATTTTATTCTTTAAGTTACGTCACATTTGGAAATGTGAATGATAGGGTGATTAATTCCTAACAATTAAATGTAGTATATACTTCTTGTGAAATAAAATTTAGCATCAACATCATTCATGCCTGTTCTCCCATCATTTCAAAAGCAAATGTTGAACTTTGCCTGCATGTGCAGCTTTTAAACGCAAGACAGACATCTCAGGATTATTTATACTAATTAGATTATCTATATACCTGCAAGTTAAGGCACAATTGTCCAGGTTTATACAATTTTCAGTAAACCTATTCTCATAAAAATATGTTTATATATGTATTGTGAACTGTAGTGTCTGTCCAAGCATTTAAATAATTTTATTAATACTATTTATCCAGTAGAATTAGAAATTGAAAGTACTTTAATTTCTAATGCAGAGGCGCATTGTTTAGACCTTGAAATTAAAGTAATTGATAATGATATCAATCTAAATGTTTTTGATAAAAGAAAATATTTTTCTTTTACAATATATATATATATATATATGGCTTACCCTTTTTTAATAGTAATATGCCATACTCTTCTGTCATAAGTATTATAACTTCGCAATTATTCAGATTTTATAAAATCTGTAATAAAGTAATATTTCGTTATTAATGTTGAAATATTAATGTAGAAATTAATATTCGATGGATTTAATGAAGAAACTCTGAATAAAATTAGTAAAATATTCTGTGATAAATATAAGAACATATTAAATAAATATATAAAAAAGTAAACATTAAGAAGATTTTGCTGATAATTTCCAATAAGTATTTTTAGTTTTAATAAGGTCATTTAAACAACTTGGCATTACTTTTATGTGAATGAACACCTTATCACATATAAAGGCTTATGTAGAGTCTGAAAATTGGTAGCTACAGTGGATTTAATGGGTAGTAGTTGGGAGTTATACTAGTTATTTTAGATAACTTGGTTGGGATTTTATACTTGTATAATTTGTTTACTGTGCTACTAATTAGTGTTTTACTACAATGGGGGCTGGAATGCCAACCTCAGGGGGTAAGATTACCTTACTTACCCCCAAGTGGTAGTACATGATTTTGTCTTTCTTTATTTGTTCATTTATTTTACTTTGGAGAGCAGTCACCTTCCCACAACTGTCTGCAGGTAGTGAAGGGTAATATAGATGTGGGATGTTGTAAGCTAGAGCACCCACATTTTGCTCTCCAAATTTCTACTTTTTGATTATTTTTTTAAATCTCTTCATGTGAAACTAGCGAATGGAGGTTAATTGATAGATGGTGTATCCCCACCACAATGTGGGTCCTACTTCTGCAGTCACCTTCAAACTTAGGACACATTTTATATCCTACATAGGTAGCCTGTGCCCTGGGTATTCTTTTGATTTGTGCAGCATCTTGATTTGACTTTTGTTTAGGCTTGTTTTTGTTCACTTTGATGTCATTTATCACAGGTTTGGAGTTGCTGTTTTTAACGCAGTCCTAGGTTAAACAACTTTATATGACTGACTATAAATTACTACTAATAAAATAATATTTGAATTTAAAACTTGTATTAGACTTCAATACAAAATCAGAAGGTAAACTTTTTTTTAGGCTGATAGGGACAAAGATAAACGTATTAGTCAAAAAGAGTTTATGGAGTTGACCAAAAAACGAGATTTTGAAGAAGATGACGGTTGGAAGGTAAATATTTTCAAAATAATATACCAAACATATTTAATTTTTAGATACATTAATATTAGTAAAATTGTAAATTAATATAGTATTAGTAATATAGCTCTTAAGACCAACCAGAAATTCTTGCCTTTCTAGAAAAACGTATTCATGAAAGATGAGCAAAACATTGCATGTCGTGAATTTTGTATAAATGAAAAATATTTTAATTATTCACTTAGTTATTTTAAACATGAATTTTGGTTTTCACATGTCAGCCAGTGATGATGCCAGTGTTGTTAAATTCTCTGAAATGTACTTAAAACAATTTTCTGGCTTCATCATTGTTAATCTTGTTATGTGATGGCTTTGATCAAGATATTTTTCCAGGTGAAAAATTTTAGCTGCATGATCATTTAATCCTTCAGTCTCTCATTGTACACTCGTTCTGAGAAAAGAAAAGTAAAAATATAAAATCCTTTATTTTTCATGAAGTTATCATTTCCCCCCTCTTAAGTCATAGTATGGTGGCCTCCATTACTGCTGACATTAACTCATTCCTTAAGCCAATCACCCTGTAAGAAAAATAATACTGATTTAAATATACCAGCAAATAATAAATATGAAATTAAAGTTTTCTTAGTTTTTATTAACATCATTTTATTTCATTAAATAATAACTAGAATCTAGCCTGTCTTTTCCCAAATCTTAAACTTTTATTCCTTTCTGGATGCAGCACAAAGAAATCAGAGGCTTTCATCGTATTGATCCATTGGATAATCTTGTAAGCTTCAATAGGATTATTTCTTAACCTTCTTTTCTCAAGTAGCATTGCCCTTCTCTGAACTCCATTTCGATAAGTCAATATTCTTTCTTAAAGAGAAACTGTACACAATACTCTAAGTGAGGCCTAACCAGTGATTTTAACATGGAGATAATTATATCTCTCGACTGGTTATCAGAATTACTATCAATATACCCTAATATTCTACTAGAAATATAGCACTGCCTCAACATCTTGAGAGAATTATCCTCCACTATTCCAAGCTGTTATTGAGTAGGTTCCTGTTTATATTAAATATTACTCAAATTATGATAACCCAGGTGTATGACCTTGCACATACTATAATTGTAAAGCTTTTTTTTATAAAATAAGAATTTTTCCCATTCAAGAAGTCTTAATTTTTGGGGCAACTCTTATTATCTTTAAAAGTAGGAGTAATAATATTAGCAACTGTTTTATACTCACATCTGCATTCTGACCTACCAATGAGAGAGAGAGGGTTATATATCTGATTCTCCCCATAGTGAGGTTATGTTTGCTTTTTTGTATCATATTTCACTAAATGTTTTTTTTCATTGAACTCTAGAATTTGTTCCACTGCAGTATTGTTTAGTTTCACCACTTGCTTTGCTTAATTCTGGTGAACAATTTAGTGAATTGGATAAAAATACACTGATTTTTCTCTAATAAAAGATAAAATTTTGGGATATTGAAAATAATTTGAAATTATATTTACTATGCTTTATTTAACTGGTTTCAAGATTAGATTACTTGCTTTCACAGTTGAGGTGAAAGTTAGGTTTTTCAGATAAGCATAGTTAAGCCTCTTTGGTGTTTAAAACTAATAGCAATTTTATGCATGAGAATACAGGGTTGAGTATGTTATATGAAAACCATTTTGAATATGCAAATCAGCATGTAGTGTTACAACCACAGTGATTATAAATTTATAGTGGAATGGTATGTACTGTTTGGCTTAACGTGGGTAGAGTGATGCCACTAAAAATTGATCAGTTTTGGGAATAGTATGTAGCAGCTCTTTCTGATGCAAAATATTCATATACAGAGATCATAAATATGTGTTAAAATTGGCGACTTAGAAATTTTAAGAGAGGGTTAACTTTTGTACTTGAGATTGAGAAAAAAGGGATTTGGATCAAATTGGGGTACCAAGTGTACTGAGTTTTTTTTTTACATGTACATAATCCTTTATAATTTTAAAAAAGTTTCCTAATAAGTGTAGAAAAGTTATACATACACTCTAGGCAACAATACAAAACATAATCGAGGAGGATCTCTGTCTGGAAACGAGGCTAACAGGGTATGGCCTCACCAAGATACGACTTCCAGTCATACCTTCTGTTCAAATATTGCATGGAGAATGAAATGGGTATTTATTTGATTCTATATGAAGACATACTGGGCAAGACTGTGCGATCAACTGTTAAAACGACCATCATTATTCTACACTATATGGCTTATGGAAAGTAATAATTGAACAGTGGGAGGCTTTGGACAAGAAAGCCCGATGATGGGGGGGGGGGGGACTTGTACAATGGAAACTATGCTTCAGGGTTCTTATCAAAATGGTGGTTCAGATAGAGCATGACCAGATATGGCAACATGAACTTTAACAAAATGGTGAGGCTTCCAAATCACTTTAATATATTGTACTCAACCCTCTATGAGTGGGAACACTGTTAAGATGCTTGTTCCAAAAATACAAGTTGTAATGCAGCTTAAGGTGTCTCCATAAATAGTTAAATATAGATATATAATTTGATCCTATTATTACATGTAATATCATAGTTTTGTAAAAGGTTTCATAGAAAAGTTAACTAAGTTCTTGTTTTTTAAGTGGAATTTAAGAACGTTACATATTCCATGAAATTGTCTCACCAGAATGTCAACTTTCTATATTATAAACATTTACCTTAAAATGTTTTGTATTTTGAGATATTTTCAAGTCCTTATTTGCATGTTTAATGACTTTCTTTTACATTTTTACATAAAATAATGCTTCACGTACTTAGAAACAAGTGTAAATTGTCTTATTTATTTGAGATGTAATATTTTATTGGAATATTAAATTTTTTAGGGTATAGATGAACAGAATATATTTACAGAAGAAGAATTCAAAGAATATGAAAGACAAAGAGCGATACAAATGCAGAAACATTTTGAGGCTCAGAGACAGGCAGCCATTGTAAGTTGATTATCTTAAATAGCTGTATTTTAATTACAATTTAATGATCTATGTAGGTTTTGTGCAGTTAGCGTATTCCAGTCATTAGTGTACTGAATATGTTGTTGGAGAAGTTGAATAAAACTTGTATTTCATCTGGATATTTTTAATAAACCTTTTAGATTAGCAAAGTTCTCTGTAAATATTGTCCCCTACTGGGAGAGTGGTAAGTCTACAGATTTACAATGCTAAAATCAGGGATTCGATTCCCCTCGGTGGACACGGCAAATATCCCAATGTGACTTCGCTATAAGAAAAAATACTGTAAATATTAGACACCCCCCCCCCCCCCCTTGCAGTGAGTGGTGAGTTTTGGGTTTATAACACTAAAAACAGGTTTTGGTACCTGTGGTGAGTAGACCACAGATAGTCCATTGTGTAGCTTTGTACTTAACAGTAAATAAAGAAATACAAGTAATGTTTACTTTTCAGTAAATATTGCAAGAGTTTCAGGCATTTACTCTAAATTTCAGCTATTTCTATTTTGTTGATCAGTGGTATGCATTTATTCTTGTTATAGCGACATCTACATCATCGTTAATTTTCTTCAGCTTGGTATTTTTATTGTCTTCTCTCAAAGCAATGCTGCTTTAAGGAGTCATACAAGGCACTATAACTTTTCAGTTGCTCAGTTTTTTGCATCATTTGGAGTGAAAACAATAGACAATAAAGTAATAATTTATTTCCACGAGTCGATTTCTTCAAACTTTGTTACGCAAATTAGCTTCTTCTGACCTACCTTCTGTCCTTGATTTGTATTTCCTCTGTAGACTTGTCATATTAGTATTTCTCTTTTCTTTATTTCAGAGGAAATAATATTTAGGCATGGCGAGGTGCTTAAACAGTGAACTTGTATATTTGGGGTAGGGATGGGACTAAGTATTGCAGAATTTGGATATATGAAAATACAATGGTAATTTATAGCCAGTGGTATTTCAGAATTATATACTGACAAGTGAAGATTCTAATTTATGTAGAGATTCATTGTTAGAGCTGTTATTTGTTGTTTATCCTGGTTTTCCATCTCTAGAATTATTATTTTTTAAATACAATGGAACATAGTCTGTGAGATTAATTTCAGCCGTTAACAGAGAAGAAAGTTTTATGGTAGACAAGTGTTTGTAATATATGAATGTAACTGAAGTGGAAGAACTTTTACTTGAATCTTGTACATTTAATCTGCAACAGAATCAGGGAAGTCCATCACAGTACATCCAGTATCCTCCTCCTCCTCAGTATGGTATACCATCCCAACATGGTGTCGCACAACAACATCGTGGTTTACCACCACAGCACTTAGAACCTCATGCAATTCCACCAAAACAATATTATGGCTATCAACTCCAAGACCAATATGGGGTAAGTTAACAAGTCTACGCTAATATTACTATGCTAATAATCTTCTTTCAAAATTATGTATTTAAGTTTAAAACTTTATTTACAAATTTTTTTGATGTTCCAGGAGAATTTTAACTTTTAAAATAATATACTGATTGACAAAAATGAAATTTCAGAATTCCTATTGTTTGTGTAGATTTTATTTTAAGAAATATATGCAATTTTTTTATCATGTCACTACATCCATTATTTTGACAGGTTTAACTTTATGAAACCTAAAACTTAGTGTGTGTATAAAAGTGAACCTCACATCAAAAGAAAGGTTAGAAATATAAGAAAAATTACAAATTTTTAACAGGTGAACTCTACCTTGAGATGGGGGATTGTTTTTATTATCATAATGAACTCTTAGTTTGAAAAGGTTTATTATTGGTGGAGAAAAATTAGCCATGTCTTTTTAAGTTTTATAAATTCTAAGTTCTCTTAAACAAATTTCTGAAAGGTAGCACAAAGGATTTTATCTAGCATTATTTAAAATATTTAGAGTAACTATATATTTTGTAAAGTCTATTAGTATGAAAAATTGATTTGTGTATGAAATTCTAAAAAATTAAATTAACTTATCCAGAACTTTGTTGGCATAATTGTTATAATAGTTTAACAGATTTGGTATATACTGTTTGTTTTTTGAATACATCATAAGTTTATGAAAAAAAAATAATGTTAATTTTAATCAATAATACTAGTTGTTGTTTTTTTTATTACCTCTTATCAAAGGTAGGCAAACAACAATTTAAAAGCATACTAAAAAGTTTTATTGATGGTGGAACATACTACATATCTTAACAGAACATGTAGTATGTTCCACCATCAATAAAACTTTTCCTTATGCTTATAAATTGTTGTTTTCCTACCTGTTATTATATTGGCATAATGCGCTTCCTTACTGAAGTACCTCTAGTCAATTATATAATATGGTAAAATGTTTTGTATGTGAACCAAATTTAATTTCTTAAACACATAATGATAAAGTCACATAAGGAAGGTAAATTTAATGAGAGAGTTGACTGAGACATTTATCTTTATGGCCATGTCAAGATGGCATCCAAGCCAAATTAAGTTTGTTTGACAGATTTGAACAATTTTGATTTAGTGTATTGTACAAGAAATAGAACATAAATATTCAATATATTTCTTTAGCAGGCTAAGCAACAGTTTCAGGGAACACCACAGTTCCAAGGAGTGCCACATTACCAACAAGGAGGACTTTCACCACAACAACAGCATTTCCAAGGAGTGCCACAGTATCAACAAGGGGCACTTTCACCACAACAACAGCAATTTCAGGGTGTGCCACAATATCAACAAGGGGCACTTTCACCACAACAACAGAATTTACATGGAGTGCCACATTACCAACAAGGAGGACTTTCACCACAACAACAGAATTTCCAAGGAGTGCCACAGTATCAACAAGGGGCACATTCACCACAACAACAGCAGTTCCAAGGAGTGCCACAGTATCAACAAGGGGCATATTCACCACAACAACAGCAGTTCCAAGGAGTGCCACAGTATCAACAAGGGGCACATTCACCACAACAAAAGCATTTCCAAGGAGTGCCACAACATCTACAAGATACACTACCACCAAAAGATCAGTTCAAAGTATTACCACAACATCAACAAGGCATACCATTACCTCAACAGCAACAGGGAGTTCCTTCACAGGATAATAGAGTACCTCAGAAAGAAATAGTTACACAACATCAGCAACAACAGGAAGTGTCACAACAGCAACAGGGAATAGCTTCACAGGAACATAAAGTACCCCCGAAAGAAACAGTTACACAACATCAACAACCACTTTCTGTAAAAAAACCTGAACAAAAGAGCCAAGATGCTTTGTCACAAGAAAAGGTATTCTTATCAAACTAAAATATTATAGTTACCTCTGTAACCATTCTAGAAGAAATGTATAAATAGATATAAATAATTAATGTGTCAAGAAATGATGATGTTTAAACTACTTTCATCACCCTTTAAAAGATTTGTTTCAGATGACTTCCACTTTTAAGGGAGAAATGTACCATTCCTTCTTGCCTCACATGCTAGAATGCTAATTAAATGTGAATAATCTGTTAAATTCTTCAATTTATTAAATTGATTGCCCTGTAATTTAAAAATAAATTTGCTCTTTATAAGTGATGGGGGGGGGGGTTAAAATTTTAGCATGGGAGTTTAGATGCATGCTGTATGTGCACATAATTAGTATTTATAAGTCAAGTTGAATATAGAAAGATAACAGCTAAGTCTCCAAAACCAAATTATGATGGTTTGAAATTCTTAATTTGATAATATATTTGTCATATTTT
The DNA here is from genome assembly GCF_000517525.1 of Limulus polyphemus. Taxonomy (NCBI): domain Eukaryota; kingdom Metazoa; phylum Arthropoda; class Merostomata; order Xiphosura; family Limulidae; genus Limulus; species Limulus polyphemus. Next base: position 40,644 of record NW_013666972.1, read on the forward strand.
AATTCAAACTTACTTTAATTTAGTAAATTTTTTCTCGAATGAAATATGAGTATACCACTTACGATTTCAAGACAATAAGAAAACACTTTAGGTTTAAGACTTCATAACTTTTAACCCTTTGAGTCCACAATTAAATTTCGGGTGGGTTCTCAAAGTGTCAATTATCCACTAAAAATGAAATGTAGAATTTGTCTTTTTTTTTAAGTACATTTTAAATATCAAAATCCAGTAGTTTCACTTTTGCTTGGTGATATACGCATGCACAGTTATAAGGCAGAAAATTCAACGATGTGCGAGTATCCCGATTGTTGCACTTAGAGGAAAAGTTTTTGTGACACCTTGGGGTAAATCTCCTTGTTTCATCAAATGGCTATAAATGTCAAGTTGGGTAAATCCGATTTAGCATCCAAAGGGTTAAGGAACTTACCTACAGCCAAGGCCATCTTATGACCTTTGAGCACAGTTTAAATAAGGGACCCCTAACCAAGTTATAGGGAAAGATAAATAGTAATTGTGTTCTACCTTGGAAGTTCTGTTTGTTTTTTAGTGGAAACATGAATTTTTGAACATTTCTGCTAGAGCCCTTTTTTATTTAGGGATCTTTGGCGCATGTGCTCAGTTTGCCTTTTCCTTAAGACATAAATCCTTGGGCCTGGGACAGATCTTTTGTTTGAGCTTCCCGTCTGAGCTGTTGTATTTTATACATGTGAAGCATTGGTGTATACCAAGTAGGCTGTTGTCTGTGCTCAGGATAAGTTGTTTGGCTGTCCATCCCTGTGGGGGGTACTGCATAAAGCTGTACAAATTGTTTTATTTCTTCTAATCCACGAATATTCAAAAAACTTACAAGTAATCTCATCTTTTTTTTATTCTTTTATCCATTAATCATGTAATAAAATTTGTTGCTGTTATTGTAATCGTATTTTAGTAACAAGTTTTGTACAAGATGTGTAAATAGCCTAAACTTCTCTCATTGTTTTATTGAATTTAATTTGAAACAATTCTTTTCCACACGGGTCATGTTTATAAATTAATTGTAATTACACTTCTGTAATCATAATTCATTATGAAAATAGTAAGCGTTTAGCGATCATTCACAGAAAACTTAAACCTTAATCTAATAAACCTTTATATTACTGATTTACTTCTAGCCAGACGCCCCAGTGAATCAGGCATTACAAGAACCCCAACAACAGAAACCATAATTTGACACATCTGGAGATACGATGGTTGTGTTTATAAAACCACAAAATGCTAAGTAAATTGTTTTCATCATATTAGTTTTCAAGTCTTGTGATACTGTTTGTTTTATTGAAAGTATCTGTTTTAAAAGTGGTGTTATATTTTTGTACACCTACTTAGAAGAAAGTAGTTCTGTTTTAATCCAAATTAGTTGAATGTAAAGACTACTGGAGAAAAACTACAGAAAGAAGGTATTTTTGAAAAGTGAAGTATATGTATGCAGACTACAATTAAAACATTGGGTGATAAATAGTCAGGGAAAACTTTATATAATGGTTAATTACTAACTTTTATAGCTGTATACAATCTTAATTATTTGATTATTACTTTCATGAAAATGTTATTGTGGTTTTACTTATTTCAAAGGTTGTGAATAACGTTAGGGGGTTTAACTGCAAAATAACTTAATCTAATTGGTCCAAAGCTTACCTAAGAATAATAAATTATTTAGCAGGTCTTTATTTCTGTCACGAGTGATTTTGAATTGTTGTTAACAGATTAATATTAGTAATGAAGCTTCATCAACTGCAATCTTACAAGCTTTCAAAAGAATTGGGGACCCCCCCCCCCCCAGAAGAATTAAAAATGTCTGACTGAACTTTAAAAGTTCAACCTGATTCAACTAAATAATCTTTCATGGTGATGCCTACTTGAGCTGTAATCAGAAAATCTTGCTCGACACGTTGATTAAATGCACAAAGATAACCATTTAAAGGAAAAAGAAAATGCTATCTGTTTAGAATTTTAGTGATAGATCTTGGTTGTTTTTTTTATATCTTGAATCTTGCTCATGTGTCAAATAATTTAGAAAGGTCACACCTTTTTTTGTAAATGGTTTGATACATCCTTCTAATTCATAAAGAATGTATACAATTATTAGTTAAGGGTTACGAGATACATAACTTGAAAGAAAACAACTTGTCATATGCTCTAATACTTTTTTATGAATGACTTGTTAACATGTTGTCTCTTAACTGAAAATTAAATATTTTTGTAATATGTATTAATTATCATGACATTGACAACAACCTCTACTTTTATTGGCATTTTTCTTTGAGAAATTATTTCTCCAGTATTTAGTAATGTTTCGATGTATACAAGTTTCTGACTTCTGGTAAATGATAAAATCTGTATTTTTGTTGGTTTACAATAAAAATTTTCTTACTGTTTTGAGATCTCGCAGTGACATGTTTCTAGCACTTTAGAGCTTGCCCTACGTGGTTTCTAGAAACCTACCTTACAATGAACCCTTGTTTTTGGAATGAAAAGTGCAGTTTTACTATACATCTAGCCTCAGAGCTACTAATGATGTAAGTGATATAATACTTAATTTAAAAAAAAAAAGTTATATCCAATTGTAGGGAATATTTATAAGTGATAAATATCTATTGGTTATTGTTTCTAGTTGTGTATTAAAATGTCTGGTCAATATTAGTGTAGAATATTACTGTGGTTCCTAGAAAGAAAGTGTATGACAGAATGATTAAGATTTCAAATCTGAATGAATTGAAAAATTTGTATTGTGTAGTTTCACTCTCGTTCAGCTTCAGAAGTGGACGTGCAAGGGAAGATAAAGAATTAAGAATGTGACCCAAAAGTTAGGAGAGACTTTAAAAAAGTTTTGTTAGATTAGAGAAGCTACTAACTAATAAAGAAATAACACAATCATGGATTCTAGTATCGCCATTACTAGTGTTGAAAAAGCCGTGACTTAAGAAGCAGAATTTTGTTGAGGCCATTGGTTGAGACTACTACTGTTAGTCATTGCCTGAGTTATTAGTAGTTTTCACCACTCGCAGATTTAACCTCTGAACTGATCGTGTAGGTTACAACACGGTTTATTGATTTTATTAACTTTTAGTTCATTCCAAGTTTTGAGGCTTTAACGCACCTGAGGTTGTATCTTTGATGCTTGAGTATTAGACTATGACTTTTATAAACTCTGGAAACCAGATAAAAAGATGTCATTCTGGACAGGTAAAAGTTTGCAGTGAAGATGGTTGTGGTTACTTTAAGGGTTAGAAGCCCTGTGATAACCAATGATATCAACCTATAATGATGCTAACTGAAGTTCCAGAAGTGTTTTCACAGAACTGTAATGACTTTATCTCTTTCAGTGGACAACCATGTTGGCAGGTAATAGCTCGTTATAGTTCTGTACGTTCAGCTCCAGTAGGATTCACATAAGATGCCAAGTTATCTCTGTAATCCTGTAGGTAGCTCAACATTGAGGCATTAAAGACTTATGGTACATGGGTTGGAAGAATTATTTTGCACACAGTGTTGATGTTCTTGGTTTCTTTTCACAGTGATCAGGATTGTATGTTGTACCACACCAGGAAGATGGAATGTTGGTATGGAAACTGAGTGCTGTTTAGTGAAATATATAAAATACAAAATCACAATTATTGTTCTACTTGCTTCTTCAGTGGGAATGATGTGGTGTTGAATCGGTAAGCCATAAATGAAAGGAGTTGTATTATAAATTCATTTATCGTGTGTGGTAAGAAAGTGATTTTAGATCTGTTTCGCAGTCACTGGCGATGTGATGATAAGCTCGATCCAATTTACCAAGTATACCATTCAATTACCCCCACAAAATTACCTGTGAGAAGCTGAAGTGTGATGGTAAAGAGACAATATGATTCGAATGATGACATATCTGAATTCCACTGTGGTAATATGGTACGGTTATAAAACTGTAAAAATGGGAGGTAGATATCTTCAGAATTCAGTGGTAAGCAGGATGTACTTTTCATACTTGTAATAGCAGGCATGCTAATATAAAGATTGTATATCGTGATTGAATTTGAAAAAGGCCAGCTGGTTATTAATGGAACTGGTCAAATTGAATAATTATTTATCGCAAGAACAATCTTGAGGTATGAATCCAACACGTACCAGATGTGGATCATTATATATTGCAAATCAATTACACTGTATAATATTAATACCACTTGGAAACGTATACATTTATTTACATAATGTTTCATGCACAATGGCCTTCCTTGGGTGCATTAAGTCTCAAAAACAAGAATGAGCTAAAGGTTTGATTCTATTATATAATACAACTGTACCAAAATTGCAGTATATGTATTAATGGAAGTTATGTAAATCTAATACAGACTGTAGTAAAAAGTCCAAATAGACATCTTGGAAATATTCTGAATAGAGCCATGCTAAAAAAAAAAGTGGATAAAATTGATCATGAAACGAGCTTGTTTGTTTTGTTAAACTCAAGGGCTTTATGGGATATCTGCCTGAGCTGTTCCTTATTTAGATAGACTGGACAAAAGGCAGCTAATCAACACCACCTGTCGTCAACTCTTGGGCTACTCTTTACCAATAAATGGTAGGATTGACCACCACATTATAATGCCCCCAAGCATAAAAAAAAGTATGCATGTTCAGTGACAGGATTCAATCCCATAACCCGTTAACATCAAGAGTACATACGTAAAATTGCAACACAACAACAAAAAATCCAATTGTGCTTAATCTGAGCAAATGAAGCAACATTCCCAAAGGTACAGAAGTATTGCAAACATTTTTATTGCAACACCTACTCACTTATAGTGGAACCTCTATTGTAGGACCATAATTCACTTATTACATCAGAGGTTCATACTCGTCATTATCCAAATGTCTGTTCTATTGTATCATTTACAGGTACTGCAGTCAACTATATATATATATATATATAGTTGCACGTCAACAGAAAGGGCCTGAGAATAATAGTATTACATGTTGTTTTGGAAGCTAAATCAGTACGACAAAAAGCTAAATATGAAACTATGTATTTAACTTCCACTGTTATGAATGAAAGATTTTCATTTGCATAAGTTTAACTGACACATTTTTAACCTCACTTTCTTGATACTTTTTTAAATAATTTTTGATTGCCACCAGCATACTACTTTATACATTTCTGTATACAAGTTCAGGTTTCTAAATCTACTGCAGATTGACTTTTATCACTTTTTATTTTTTAAATCACTAAGATACTTTAAGAGTGCATTTAAAACCAGTTTATTTATTGTTATCACGGTAACTTCTACTCTTGAATTACAGTTATAACCTAATTCTATTACAGTTAAAACTTTCTATGTTAGTATTAATTTTTATTTTTCAAAAATCTAATACTTTATTTGTACTATATAATCTTGCTGTTTTATTATTATGATTACTAGCAGAAATACTGCCCATAGGGTGGTTGTTTGTACTACTAATTACTAGTTGTAGTATTCATACCTCATCAAAAAAAAAATTTAGAAAAAAGTGAACATTTTCTAAACTATTTTTTTGCTGGGTAGTATTGCAAGGAAAAAAGTGTTCGGATTTTAGACATACGCAACTCATTGCATCAAATTAATTCAATGTACAGTACTCAAAATTTTAATAAATTGTACTGACATAAACTGTAATGTTTCTATATATTAAAAATGGTAGTGTTTAATTTTTTTTAAGAACTCCAGTTTCTCAGAACTCCATTGAAAAATTACATCAATACATTACAGTCCTAGTGAAAGTCATATTCCTGTCGTGAGGAGAGTACTTTTATTTAAAATTGTGTTTTATTATAAAGAAATGGTTGTTGCACATACCACAGTTATTGTTCTAATTGTCTGAATCTTGAATATCCAAAATGTTAATTTTTTTAAGGACTTTTGTTTGTGGTGCCATTCAATAGATGGCGCAGGAGTTTTTGTTACATATATAGATACTAACGTACATGCTATGTCCATTATAGTAAGATTATTATTATTATCTCACTTGTTTGTAACTTGTCTTTCCAGTTTTTGTCCTAACCTGTATTCTAATAGCTGTGGCACTGCTGTATTATATAATGGAATCAAATTTTTAGTTCATTCTGGTTTTTGAGGCTTTAATGCTCCTGATGTTACATGTGTGATGTTACAGATAGAACTAAAAGTTTAGTGTTCTGTACGGAACAATGACATACATGGATAGGCTTGTAAGCTCAATACCATATTCAAACATTACTCCCTACTATATTATTTGCATATAAAACTAAATAAAGTAACAGCCTAATTAATACATTAACATCAAAGACACAAATAGGTACCAGACAATAATATTTAAGTTTATCACTAAAGTACAGGTACAGTACTGTAGATAATACAATACTAGCGACAATACTTGAAAAACAGTTTTAAAGTTGGATAAGTTACTTTATTTACAAAATAGTGAAATAACAGCTTCAATAAACAAACATGACAAATTAAATTCTATACAGTCTTAAGCACGAACATTCAACATAGTTTTTTTTAGTAACCATAAATGGTGTTGGATATTTGCCCAGTCAAATAATCTCAAATATTTTTATCTTAATTGCATATATTAAATGTTACTTGATGTAAATTGCATGAAAATAAAAACAATGACTGAATTGCTAAGCCTGATCATAAAATAATTGATAATGGCTACAATTTCCATAATCTATGGGAACTGAGGCAAATTTTGAGTTATTTGCAACTTACTATCCTACAATCTTGAATATAAACTTGTTTTAAAATGAATGGGAGAAAACTGTGGAGTTTTCAAAACTAGAAAATGTGACATGTTTTTGTATCTATAGTACAGTTATGTATATAAAGGCTGTTGGTTAGAAAGATCCTTAAACTACTTAAAATTACTAATTAAATTTATCTTTAAATTACAGAACCATTAAAAAAAAAAGTATCTCAATTTTAAACAAAGGAAAAACTGAGAGTTTGAAGTCTGTAATTCGATACATTTAGTTGAAACTTGCTTTCTTCCTTTCACTGCATAATTAGATTTCGGAGACATTCCCCAAAAGTTAATTCTGTATTAAAAACTAAGTCTCAATTTGACACCATTACTTTTTCAACTCAAAATGACCTTAAACTTTCCATATCTGGGATTAAAATGTCTTAAATAATATTAAATATTAGGAATTGAGATTTTCAGCAAGAAAATGTGCAAAATTTGTTGAAAGGGGTTGTGTGATATATGTACAGCAATTCAAGACCAGAGGAGACCTGTCGATTGTCACAGTAAAGGTAACAAATTTTTGGGTGTTGTGGAGAAAAGTATTTCCACACTTAACAGTAATAAAGGTTCAATCGTCTTTATTCGATTTTTGCAGTGAAATAGTTAACTTTGTTAATGAGTACATGTTTCCTTGAATGAAAGAGTGTACTAGCATTTCCCCACCTTTTTCCATCTTAAGACCAGTTAGTTTTGATTCCAAAAGTTTAGGGACCACTTCATATAATATTAATTTTTTTAAAGTTACAGTGTAAAACTACTTCAGTAGCTACATTTTAAAACATTTTCTTTTCAACGTTTGTATGGAATGGTAGTTAGGAACCACTGGTGTATACCACTTATGCTTTCAAGAAAATAAAAATACTCTCATTCAGCCCAGTTCAGAACTGGAGAGACTGATAGATTACTACCTGCAGGCATCAGCCCCTCTAACTTCGGGCAGGTCAAAGTATACAAGTCACAACTTTTTATAAAGTTATATTAAAACTGTAAACTTTATTATCATTGTTTAAGAATAAACTTGGCATAAAAACATTGTTAATAAATCAAATTTAATGTATTGTGTAAGTTTTAAGTTCTTAATTTTAAAAGAAAATACTTAAATCCTCAATATTCTCTAGTATGAGAATTGTGACATTTGTATATGTATGTTAAATATTTTTTATTTTTCATAAGAGGTAAAATTGAAAAGAGAATCTGTGATGTAGAGACCTAATGCATTATTTGATTGACCGTACCCTCTGCTGTGGACTGCAGCTTTGTCTATTCAAGGCTTATCAGCACAGTTTGGGTCAGCAAACCAAAGAAATACCACTATGCCTATTATAATGGTGAAGAGTAGATATTATCTTTTCAATTTCAACTCTGGTGGAAAAGAAAAGAAATCTGCTGTATATTATTAAATAATGAATTTGGCGAAATGTCATAACACTATTCACATATCTAAATTAATTTAGGTTACTAATATGGGGAAGTAAAACTGACTCAAAACCCCATAGAATTTACATTTGCTCTCTAGGTATCCCCTCTTCCCTAATTTATATACCACCTCTTCAAGAAATACATAATTTACAGTTCAATTAATCATTATAATGTTGTCAATTCTCAGGCAAAAAATTATTTTATAACATTTAATCTTATTTGGTTACAGAGCCATAAAATAGAAAATCAGACCCACTTGCCATACCCACCTGTCTTTCACAAAGTGCTAATAGTTTCCTAACGTTTTATACTATATTATTTATAACGAACATAAAACCAAAATTTTAACCTATGAAGTGATGTATTTATTATGTTGTTTTCTGTATAGAGAATTTGGTATTTTGCCTCCATTTTGAGACCTTTTTTTCATTGACAAACTTAGCTGAATTGTTAAAGGCTCTATGACAGTTAGGAAGCCAGGAAATTGTTTGCTTCGTGAATGCTATTATTTAGTTGAATAATAATATCATTAGTATAAAAAAGAGAATGCAGGTAAGTATTATATTTATTGTTTTTCATGTATATTCATTATTATTATAAAAGTAACTAATACGTAAGATAATGAAAAATAATTCTTAATGAAGTACTCTCACGAGTAGCTCCTGCGTTTTGTAATTCGATACAATAACATGACCTACAAGTTCACTGAGTAATCTATTTTTGATCTTAACATGAAAATCACTTTTCTCTTGCAACAGTCCACTCCCTCCTGACTCCATATATTTACAGACAAATATTTACTAAAAATAATTAAATTATCTGATTTTTTTGTGCAAGAGACCTGTAATGTTTACTGAAAGCTTGCCAAATTTTGTGAAGATACACAAAACATATTAAAAGTTCTAGTATGGAAACTGGTTAACATGGGGTCACGAGGTTAGTGCAATCTAGTCTTTACAGACGAGGGTTAAAATACAATGTGGTCCAAAAGTTAGTTATATATATTTTTTCATTTATAATCCATTTCAAGTTTATGAATGTACGTGAATAGGTACATAAATATACACACCACAAGAATCAAGTTTTTGTTGCCACAAATTGTACTATATCCACACCAGACATGTAAGTTAACTTTTGGACCATCAAGTACTGTTAATGATCTGGTGGTTAGATCTTACACACATCTACATCAGGAGTTAAATAAAACACATTAATAACCATCTGATAACTAAGTTTCTGTGCATTCACGTGTTCAATTAATTTCATATCAATATTTTGTGTAACCTATGAAATGAGGGCCGAGTGTATTTCTGACAATAAATGTGGTACAAAAGGCTAGAGTTTGTCTCTACGACTTTGTTTGTGGTTACAGAGAAGAATCAAGTTCTGAACAGCTGTAAGAGTAGACTGTTCATTTTGGCCAGTGATCAAGTGTCGGTCAACAACCACGTGGACCTCATCTGGTTCGCTTGCTACAATTGGAGGGTTTAAAGAATAAATTAAAGTGTATATATATAAAAGAATTGTAACACACTTATTTCCTCTATTTTTCATTTAAAAAAAATCAATGCTGAAGATATAAAGATTATAAAATACCCAGAATAACAATGAAAGAATTCAAACATGAGAGGTAAGGATGGAATTTTGCCAGATAAACAGTCACATGTTCAACTCCTGACCAGTTTCACTTCAGATTATGTCTGAATATACCAACTGATATATTCAGTACAGTAAGAACCATAATCTCAATAACTGTAGTTTTCTTTAAAAATGAAGTTATGGTTACATGTTTAGTTCAGATTATTTATTGGTCAAGTATGAAATCTAAAGCATACCAATTAAACTATGAACAAAATCACAATTTACTACAGAAATAAATTAATTTGCATTTGTTACTAACCTTCTAAAATATCCATAACATACACATGTACAGGGGATGAAAATAAGGAAAACTTTCTATGAAAAATTTAAAACATTTATTGTGGGATATAAAGTGTATAATATTTATGGTTACAAAATCCAAGATTATTGTACCTGATGAAACATTGTAACCATAAATAAGTTTTAAGTACAAAGCTATGGTTTTATACATTCTTAAGCTAGAGGATTAAGAAGATTAATTTTACAATGTGATTTGGGTTTCATTAGCTCTTATGCTCAGTACTGTAAACAGTTACTTCTAATCTTACTATTGTGTAAAAAAAAAAATATTTTTTCAAGAATTTCCCCATATAAATTTTTATTACATTCTCTTTTAGCAATATGAAACAGTTTGCTGCAAAAAAACTGCTAACAAAATTTTATAATATTTTTAAGCAAATCAGATGTGATACACTTACAGCTGTACAATGCTCCTCTATCTTTTAATATGTCTTCTGGGATTATGGGTAAAGTAGCAAAATCTGGATCTCTTGCTAGCTCAAACACTGACACCTGGAATTTAAGAGAACATTTCGAGTAGTAAATTAAAATAAAATCAACAGTAAAAAAATATTCATAGCCTCCGAATTAATATACCAAAATAAAATTGAAAATAATTTTTTAAATGCTAGACTGCATCATATTATGTACTTTACAAGGAAATATTGCCAGATAAGTATAGTTTAACATTAAATACTTTACTGCATTTTATTTGTACATTATAAACATACATTTTTTGATTGGTTAATTTTATAAAGCAAGTATTTGATTATGAATATTAAGGTGTTTTTGATTAGATATCATGACATTTTGTCAATACACACCAACAAAGAAAATGACACTCGATAGTAACCAACATTAGCTTTAGGAGTGCAACCCTATACTTTATAGAACAAACAAGATTCTTTAAAATAAATTATGGTAGATTTACTTATCTAAAACAGTGTTGATAACTTGTTATACTAATGCCATGGAATTTAGATTAACCAGTTACTTTTAGCGTCCAAGCTTTACACTGCTTAGAACAAAAATGAACTGTATATAACCAGTTTGAAGGAATGAAAAGTAAAACACAAAACAGCACACCATGAATACGTATTATCTCGAGCTGAATTTCACAATATGCTATCTAATTTTATATAAAAACTAGGCCATCACTTGTTACAATGACTTTTCTAAAAATTAAATTCTGAATTTTGTAGGTAGAAAAGTAAGTATTTGTAAACTTAAGCCTCATTTCCAAAAATAATTAGTTGAATTCTGCACCTTCAGTAAAATAGCTAAGATTGACCCATCTTAACTATGTTCTGAATGAGGTGGAAACAGTAAATAAAAGTTTTCTGTTCATATATATATGCTAGTGCACCCACATGTTGTTGTAGAGAGTAGAAGCAAGCTGTAAAATTATGAGCAACATGCTTAATGCCTATATGTTTAGTTTCAAGAAAACTTCCTGAAAAACTGACAGCTCGTCACCATGGATTGATTGATGGCTAGAAGATTGTATCTCAACTTTTCTGAGGTAAGACACTCGTATAGCAAGATGTTTATTAAAACTAAAGGAGACAACAATTCAAAGAATGGAGCTTTCAATGTTCTCTATGGATGTGGGAAAAATCATATAGTATAGCACAGTACATGTTCCTAAACCACATACTCATCCACAATGTGAAGATTATGGTTATAAAAGAATATGCACCAACTCGTAGCCATTGCAATGAAGCTGGACATATGTCCTCATACCATTAACAAGGATCTGACAATTAACAGACTCGCAAGCTTCTAAAAAAAAGCCACTCTCTGATCCCATTTCTTGACCCTCTTCTGTGTGTGTGGGCATCAGCTTTAAAGATCATGTCTAAATAAATCCAAGGCACCAAAGTCCGTTAGGAGATTTAGCAGGTATAGAGTCAAACAAGATTACCGTGATTCCAGCTTCTTAGGTTATCTTTCTTATTACAGAGCCATTGGCTGGTCTTCAAAGGAACTTGTCACAGTGGAAATAATTTAGTGCAAAGTAAGATACATTATTTGTTTAATCTTGTGATAGGTAACTGAATTTACTCACTCAAAATTATTAACTAGTGAAAGAAAGAGTTAACATTCTAAATAACATAATATCTTTATATCAGTAGTTATTAAGATTGATGATTTTCCTCACAAACCTCTTTATTACGTTTCCAGTAAGAAAAATATAATATTACTTCAATCACACACACACTATGTGTTGCAACCACTGCAGACAAACTGGATTTACAAATACACAAAGCCTCGGGCAAAACATTATTTATACTAGATGTACTTCTGCAAGATTTGCAAAAGTGTTCCAAGAGTAAATAAAACCAAAATTAAGAGTAACAAATACTTTTTTTTTGCTTTTGAAGTTCGTATCTCATGCTATGTTGTAGCTTACAGACTGCATAGTTCTTCTCAAGATTTGTGGCATGCACACATTTTACTGAAATCACGACATTACAAATTGCAATGTTAAGCATCCCTTATGTGACATCATTTTAGTGTCTACTGACTGACAGACAACACACTACTGTATAGTGGCGCAAATGATTAAAACAGATGATCCCCCCTTTACAAAACATCAAATCTTATGGTATACAATGCTTAAACTAGTGAGATATTACTTACTGATCAGTGGTCTGTGTGATAATGAAATGCTAATATACTCTTATACATTAAAGGACCAGTAAATAAAGATGTCATAAACATTATTAGTCTTAATGTAATTTAACATCACACAAACTACCAATCAACAAATCCTACTTCACTGTCCAAGAATAATTCATTTTAAGAATTTATGTCTCAGAAAATGCTTTTTTTTTAAGGTAACCAATAGTGACAAATGCATGACAGAGCCTACAATTAAAAACGCTTTATGTTTGTAGTTTACTAAGAAATAATAAAAGAGAGAAAAAAAGAAACATTCCACTGATATCTTTACACAGATCTATACAAAGTGAGAATTAGTTCCATAAATTACATAATAACTCACTGATGTGAGAGTAAATCTTTTAAAACTCCAAGAATCACCATCTTCTACTGCAGGGAAGAGACCAACCACACCCATTCCTACTGCACACATTGGTTCTAGGCAGAAAACAAACAATGTAGTACTATAACACCTTCAAATACAGACATCATCTCACTATATAACCCTCAAAAACAAATGCTACTATAAAACCTACAAAGAAAAAGATAGTCAATTTCATTCTTACTTCCCATATTTGTGCAAAATTGCTAATTTGTTTCCAGATAAAAGGCAGAAGTTTAATAGAAGTTGCTACATTTTTTTTCTTTTTTTTTTGAGTTTGTAAACCTACCTTGTAGTCCTTTAGGCAGCGATAAGAATTGAAACCAAAATTATGTACAAAATCCAATATTTGAATTACTGTATTGTCCCTAATTAACGTCCCCGGGGGGCATTACAAACTGTGGGGGGAGCTAATTATAATACTTGTGCAGTTCCAGATTCTATTTTTCACATGCGATTTGTTGATTTCAATGCTAATAAGTGTGTTTGTTTTTATTCTTATTTTTTCAAATCAAAAGTACGGAAATAAAAGTGAATTTATGTTGGATTATCATTGCTGGCACACAAGGTAAGCTTTATAAAAATACCAGTGGGGGTGATAATTAGAGAGAGAGGGCATTAATTAGGGGCAATACGGTATGTACATTCACTAAATCACTTGAACCAGTCAAATTAAAAATGAATGAGCTCAGACATAATAAATGTTCAAGGCTCAAATAATGACTTAACAGGCAATCAGCACTGAAGGTTATGCCAATGGCCAATCATTGAAATATTTCCTGATGACTCTTGTGAACTCTCATATTCATCGCTAATGTCTCTAAGGTGCTTTAGAAGACGTATAATAATACTGTTAATCATGTAATTGTAATATTTTCTTTTAAGCTAGGCAACATAGTACTATTAAAATGTATATAAAATGCTAAAAGATCATAAATTAAGTGAATTACAGAAAGGAAAATATATATTTATGAAAATCACACAGTGATTTCATTCAAGTACTTCAAGAATTTGATGTTTCTAATAAACATTTAGTTTAGTCCACACTGATATGAGAGAATGACAACCTTCATTTCACTTGTAAAGACAGTGTAAACTGGTATCCACTGTGGTCAAGTGAAACAGGCACCATCTGTCAGGTGTATGTGGCACGTTCTACATAGATGTGGGTATTCTGGAATAATAGACCCAAAGCTGTGCATCATTCCAAAGATGGTGTAAAGTTCATCAACCAATGGAATGTTCTCAATTGGAGAGTAGACAAACTATGCATCATTGTAAAGATGGTGTAAAGTTCATCAACCAATAGAATGTTCTCAATTGGAGAGTAGACATAAACTGTGCATCATTCTAAAGATGGTATAAAGTTCATCAACCAATGGAATGTTCTCAACTGGAGAGTAGACAAACTATGCATCATTTAAAGATGGTGTAAAGTTCATCAACCAATAAGAATGTTCTCAGTTGGAGAGTAGACAAACTATGCATCATTCTAAAGATGGTGTAAAGTTCATCAACCAATAGAATGTTCTCAATTGGAGAGTAGACAAACTGTGCATCATTCTAAAGATGGTGTAAAGTTCATCAACCAATAGAATGTTCTCAATTGGAGAGTAGACAAACTATGCATCATTCTAAAGATGGTGTAAAGTTCATCAACCAATAGAATGTTCTCAATTGGAGAGTAGACATAAACTGTGCATCATTCTAAAGATGGTGTATAGTTCATCAACCAATGGAATGTTCTCAACTGGGGAGTAGACAAACTGTGCATCATTCTAAAGATGGTGTAAAGTTCATCAACCAATAGAATGTTCTCAACTGGAGAGTAGACATAAACTGTGTATCATTCTTAAAGATGGTGTAAAGTCCATCAAATTAATGGAATGTTCTCAACTGGAGAGTAGACATAAACTGTGTATCATTCTTAAAGATGGTGTAAAGTCCATCAAATTAATGGAATGTTCTCAACTGGAGAGTA
>NW_013666972.1:56471-58149 GCF_000517525.1 Limulus polyphemus
CTTTCCACGATATCCTGGGCAAGTATGCAATATACTTCACCCATATGTTTAACATACTGTTTGCTCTTTCTTTATCTAGCCCATAAGTTACAGTAGTTGTGACATAATTGTAAACTTTCCACGATATCCTGGGCAAGTATGCAAGATACTTCACCAATATGTTTGCTCTTTCTTTATCTAGCCCATAAGGTACAGTTGTTGTGACATAATTGTAAACTTTCCACGATATCCTGGGCAAGTATGCAAGATACTTCACCAATATGTTTGCTCTTTCTTTATCTAGCCCATAAGTTACGGTAGTTGTGACATGATGGTCAAAGCATATAAATTTTCGAATGAAATCACAATGTTATAGTTATATACTTTGATAATTATTACAGCCTTGAAACATAATGTTCTTGAATTATTATTTTGATTTATAATAGTTCTACACAACACTAACTAAGATACAAAGCAGTATAAACTCTGCCAACAATAATAGAGATTTGAAACTTAATATAAATTATTATTGTGATTCATAATAGTTCTACACAACACTAACTAAGATACAAAGCACTATAAACTCTGCCAACAATAATAGATTTGAAACTTAATATGAATTATTCTTGAATTATTATTGTGATTCACAATAATTCTACACAACATTAACTAAGATACAAAGCACTATAAACTCTGAAACTATGCATCATTCTAAAGATGGTGTAAAGTTCATCAACCAATGGAATGTTCTCAACTGGAGAGTAGACATAAACTATGCATCATTCTAGAGATGGTGTAAAGTTAATTAACCAATGGAATGTTCTCAACTGGAGAGTACATATAAACTGTGCATCATTCTAAATATGGTGTAAAGTCCATCAATTAATGGAATTTTCACAACTGGTTGCAAAGGATTTATAGTAACAAAAGCTGCCTCACCCAACTTCAGAATAGTGACTGAATAAGGGTCTAAAAACAGATGAATGAACAATTAAAGTGACTGTATATCAATGTCTTGGAATGGCCCAACCAAAGCACAGATTTTAACCACTGTAGAATGCTTTTTGGACTATCTGAAAGGGTTATTTTCAAAAGGTTAGACCATAGCCTTCCATTCACCAACAACTTATCATACAGAACTGTACCAGAACAGTGATGCTACCCAGTATTAGGACCACCCCAGTGACTAGATGTCCACATACTTTTGCATCATAGTTAATGCTATATAGAATTCAAATAATTCAAAAAGCAACTAAGAAAAGTCAACAACATTATACAACAACAATATTAAGTTTCAATCTCTATTATTGTTGGGTCTACTCTCCAGTTGAGAACATTCCATTGGTTGATGAACTTTACACCATCTTTAGAATGATGCATAGTTTGTCTACTCTCCAGTTGAGAACATTCCATTGGTTGATGAACTTTACACCATCTTTAGAATGATGCATAGTTTATGTCTACTCTCCAGGTGAGAACATTCCATTGGTTGATGAACTTTACACAATCTTTAGAATGATGCATAGTTTATGTCTACTCTCCAGTTGAGAACATTCCATTGGTTAATGAACTTTACACCATCTTTACAATGATGCACAGTTTATATGTTGTCTCCAGTTGAGAACATTCCATTGGTTAATGAACTTTACACCATCTTTACAATGATGCACAGTTTATATGTTGTCTCCAGTTGAGAACA